>NW_019385745.1:1285266-1336351 GCF_000671375.1 Centruroides sculpturatus | reverse complement strand
ATATTATTGGCATACAATAAATGATAATTTTATTTGTTTTCTGATAAATAAAAATTTATATAAAGTGTAAAGAATGGCGATCGATCTATACTAAAAACAATTTTTCTTTACTTTGTCGGTCAATTCTAGAAAGACAGATGACCAGCGTTATTCGGTATTACATTACTTCCTCCGCTATAAAACCTATTATACAGTTTTAAAGCGTCATGAAACTCTAACTCCACCAACTAACAACATAAACGTCACCTACTGTAGTTACTTGAATGACATGATGCGCTTTTAAACTTTCTAAAGACTTGTATCTGTTAAGGTGTTTAAACGAATTTCTTTTTTCGACGTTCTCTTAACGCCGAACTGCTTTTAAAAACTATTTTCAAGCCACCCTCGAGATAAATTAAAGTATTTTCTGTGCTCATTACAAAACAATTCGCAATTTTATATTGTTTTTTTGCGCTATATAAGGAATAAAAATTTTAATTTATTCAGAATTATCCGCCTTCCTTNAAATCAATAAAAATATTGTAGAACATTTTAACTAATTTTTTTCATATGATGATTCAATAAAAACTAATAAAATAAAATTATTTGTACATAAAAAGTTATTCAGAATACGATTGGTAAAGAAAAATTCGAAAAAAAAATTCAGATCATCCGGAAACATCCAAAAGCTTCTGAAATAATATAGAATATTATGGAACATTCTTGAAGGATCTAAAAATTATTACAGTAATCCAAAACTTTCCAGAATATTCGTTGTTTATGTTTAAAAAAATGTACTATAATGTATTATTAATTTAAAAAGAAATGAAGGGGTAGTTTGTAGGAGTAAAGAATGAAAGTAAGGACAGAGGATATGTGTGAGAATTCTACGATATTCCAGAAAATTTTAGAACTTTCTTCAAAATTCTGGAACTTTCTAGAAAAAACTGGAACATTCTCATTGAAGCGTCACACATTTTCGAAGTCAACCAACTTTAATTCCCATATCTCTCACACCCTTATAACTATCGAGAGGCAACCATCATAGTGCACATGGGAGACTTGGGGCTACTACCACACACAAACACCATTCATGTGCGATGTGTAGTTTTGGCTGCAGAGTGACATATAGGCATAAACACGTCCATTTATATATATATATGTATATACAGTAGAGTGTCGATTATCCGAATCAATTGGGGACTGGGGTCGTTCGGAAGATCGATGTTTCGGATAACCGATTGTGTACGAAAAAATATATTAATTTATCCCATCTTGACATTTTTCTCCGTTGCGTGTCGCTTCGCGTTGAATTTTCGTCAATGTTAAGCCTAACGAAGACTATTCTATCGTTAAAAATTTTTTTATTTTGTACGAACAAAATAAATATATTGAAAAATATAGAAACAATAAAAAATTATACTTCAGAAGTTAATTTAGTATCAAAAACGTAAAATATTTGAGTAGCCCAAGACATAGCCAAAAGATTGCAGCGCCACAGCACTGACGAAAATTTAAATTTGCGGACTGAAATTTTTTCGGATGATTGACGTTTCGGATGATTGGCTTTCGGATAATCGACGCTCTACTGTATATAGAAATAGATATAAATGAAGACATAATATAGGCATATTGTAGAAGTACTGTAAATCGACAAGCGATGAAAATTAAACAAATTTCTTTTTCACAAAAATTTATTTCAAAGAAAGGTATCGATTAAAGTCTACAAACTATTAAAAGTGCACTGTATATGGATCCATGTTCTTTAAGTAATTTGAAATTTTAAGTTAATTAATAAAATAACTTTTGTTAACTTAAATTAAAGTTTGATTTGGTGTAAAATATTTACTAAGATTAGAATATTAATTTCTGAGGCTTAGGGATTCTGCTATAGAAAGTATAAATTCACAAAGTTACACGTATAATACGAAATATCAATACTTGCGAGTAAATAATATTTGTATTGTTAAATATATCTGGTAGATCTATATGCGATACATGTTAATTAAATACTGTTTAATAAATAGCGATAGATTTTCATTAGCGTAGTCAATCTACTCTCGCTTTTAAGGATTAAGTACTGTACAATATTTTGAATGAAAAGCTGATTTATATTGAGAAAAGCAGTGTTGTTTTTACAATAAATGTCATATCTAATTATAATCAAGAGTTTATATATAAAAGTATAAATAACAATAATAATAAATAAATATAATGTCTTAAAATTTCAAAAAGAATCATAATGCTATAAAATTTTATTTTGAGGTATTTTCTCTTTGCTCCTGGATTATCAAACAGACTTTTGAATATATAAATTACTAATTTCATTAAAAAACTGTTTATTTTATGCGACAAATTTTTAATTCTATTTAATAATAGAATTTCAATTGTGTTTTACTTACATAAGTCGAAAACTGTACTCTATTTTGTTTTCTATAATAAAATATATAATAATCTAATATTTTCTACAGAAATATCTAGAGACTTTCAAAATATTCACATTACATTATAAGCGTGTAAATACTAATTTACTTTTTCCAATACAGTAGAACCTATACTTTATCAGAATATGTAACATAGTCTACTGGAGAATTTATTAAATATTTTTACTTTAACAGATTTAAAATCCCTATCGGAGTAGAATTATAATCAGAAAATACAAATAATACTATTCAGTCTACTTGATATTAATTCTTTTAATTAACTTACGACATTTTTTATTATAACGAATGAAAACATTTTCCCTTATAAGGTTCAGCATTTAATTTCGTTTAATTCATTTTGTCATATGATTATTTTTGAAAGATGAAAAATTCTTCTTTTGACTTAATAAATTCGATTTTCTTCTCACATATAGGAAATTCAATTTTATAAAAATCAGAATTATTATAATTTTAAGATGGAAGAAAATTATATTTAAATTTAATTTTTCGGCACCTGCTAGTCTGGTACCGGATTTTAATCCGGACAGAATTACGAAAGGTCACTTAAAATTCTGGAAAGTAGTTCACTGAAGGACCACAGGTAGTATTGCTCGTAACGCTTTGGATTGTCTAAATTGCATCGTTATCGATTCTTCTATTTCGTTTGAAATTTAGCTCATTTTACTTACACCACAGCTAGAATGTAATGATACTACTTGAATGTAAGAAAGACTGTGATATCTAGTGTAAACATCGATTTACTACGTATATTGTGTATGCTTAATAGAAGTTCTAGCAGCCCATAATGCTTTAGAAACACAGTCATAATTAGCGGTCTGGGATATACTGTTGAGTTATTGTTACGTGATCTCTATTCGTCCAACAAAACTTGGTTCAAATCCTTGTTCCGAACAAGGATTTGGAACCAAGCGTGCTAGAAAATTGGTGGTCGACCTGTACTTTTAAATTAATTAAATGTGATCGAGTTAGTTGGAATGAACCTATATTTCATAATTTGTAATTCAGATACACAGACTATTGATCTTTCTGTGTTAAGAATGGCAATGAATAAAACACATTACATATAATATGAGAACACACTATAAATTTTAAAAACATTAGCTTCATGTTTCTTTATTTATTTTGTCTATATGTCACAAATTTCCTTGATTTTTTTCTGTTCTAATGAAAGAGTAACATATATTTAAGAAAATTTTACATAACAAATATCTGCTTATATATTTTTTGTATTGAACTTATTTTATTGATATGCAATATTGGAAAATGATCATCAACTTATATAAAACTTGAATTCGATTTTACATCATTTTGAGTTTGTATCGGGGAATGCAGTTCTTTATCGATTGAACAAGCTCGTTCTCTTCACATGTCAACCGGTTCTATGAATATATATTATTTATTTTCCAATAACTTATAAAATTCTGGATCTTTACTTTCAAAATGATGAAAGTTTTTCGAATTTTCAAACATATTATTGGATAATCAAATTCATTCAGGTCAAAAGTTATAAGGAATAATACGTCTATGACAGATAAATAAATTTTATCTAGTTTTAAATAAAATTAAAAGTGAAATTTGTCTTGTAGCTGAGTGTATGAAGGTGTTTGACTATTATTGTTATCGAATTATACTGCTACCGAACTATTGAATATATACTATGCACACAATACTATACTTATTACATAAAGAATGATAGAAAATTGACAATTAAAAACTCTAAAGAAACAGTTCATTGCCCATTTTTAAAAAGTTCTTACAAATTATTATAGTATTGATATTTTTACTTTATATAATTATAACAAATAATTAATAATTTTTTTCTTCTAACCCAATTCATCAATAGATTTTATGGCTGTATATATATATAACCTATGTATATATTGTAAGTACTATAAAGACATGTTTATAGTACTTATAATCTATACAATAAAACAATCAAATTCAAAATATTCACTATTATCTAACATATTTATTTAAAAGATTTTAAATGAAAAATTCGATTAAATTCTATAAAGCTTTAAATAAATATTTAGTAATAAAATAGTTTATATGTTATAGCAAATTAATGTAAATAATTTGCATTTTAATGTTATTATTTTAACCATTTTTGTATATTTTTGTATGTTTTTAGAATACTTTTCCAAAATTCTTTTGCATTTCTATAAAAATACCTTATACATTTTAAAATATTCTTTTATATAAAGAGAATATTTCAGAATATTGAAATAATAGAGATGTCTAAAATATTCTTTTTATATTAAAAAATATTTAATATCTTTTATGACAATTTACCAGTTTTTGAAACAGAAGAGCGGAGAGAAAGGAAGAGAAATTGTTCTTTCACAAATACTTCAATAGCTTTAATTAGATCAACTTTTTAAACAAGAAATAACTATTTTTAATTTTAAATAGCGCATTATTTGTTCTGGGTTCCAGAACACGTCCTCTAAATTGTTATTTTATAGAAAATAAAAAATAATAATATATGAAAGTTATGTATGTTAAATTTTCTTTAGATAAGTGATTAAAAATCCATTTTTATTTGCTCTTTTGATTTTATTCCCATATTTTTTATGAATTTCCGAATGAAATGGACTCCCCATATTTGTGACTGGGATGTAAATATCACTCATTTCTCTTTGTTTAAATAGATTTTTGAATAGACTAAATCAAAGTTAACATACTTTATTAATTAATATATGTAAGTAGTTAATTACAAGATTTAAAATTTTAAATATCTACATATATCAATTCTTTTGATCTATGTAATTTACATTACATCATAAATATAATTATTCAATTACATCAATTTAACTTAACAAGTTAAATAAATTATAAATTGTTTATCTAATTCACTTTGAAATTATTACTCTAACTAATTAATAAAATTAATTGAAATTAAAATAAGTATTTTTTTTTAATAAATACTAAAAATTTGTGAAATTTAGGTAAAAGCATTGATTTATTGATTATAAATTATTTTTAAGCATAAAATTACATTAAAAGTCATTGAAGACTAAACTTTTTATTACTATAAATGTTTGAAAATTCATTAAATTATTTATAAAAAAATTTTAAGCAATAAGAAATGTTTTTTTTTTCTTTAAATTATTATATTGAAAGTTCTTTCCTGAATTTTAAATTATATATTTTTTTTCTTCTATTAATTTAAGTCTTTCCCTTAAAATGTAAAACCGAAAACTTTTTTTCGAGTGTTATCTTCTAAGAAAACATTATTTTAAATTCTGACGATGTTTAAAAGCGTTTTATGTTTATCAAAGAAATTCATAAAATATGAAAAGGTTGTCTCTATAATGTATTTTTTATAATATTCAGAAAAATTTGAAATTTAAACTTACTTGATGTATTAAATAATTTTTTATAATTCAAAAAACTTCATATTTTAAAATGGAAATTTATAATATATATTTTGTAATTTAATTGATATTATAACTTATATATTTATAAAACATTCTCGTATTTTTATTATAAATTTCAAAACTTTCTACAATTTTTTTTTGTAATCATTTTAAATTCAAAATTTTTTTTAAATAATATATTTAATTAAATTTAAAGTAAGTATTTTAAATTCAAAAATACATTAAAAAATATTCTTTAATGTAATTTTTTTTATTTATTTTTGAAATTATTGAACTTAACTTTTCTTACTTGAAATTACTTAAGTTTTAGACGTTGTGATAAAAATTTTTGCTAAAAATTCTGAAATATCTTATGATAGACTACTTATTTTTTTTAATTTGGTTAAAGTCAAAAGTTTGCTTTTAACAGATGCAATTCTTATATAATATATTTTCTTCCCGTCCGAACTCATAAGAAAATTTCTTATTACATTTAATTCTGCTTAAATAAAAAAATAACTAAAAATACGAAAAACTAAAGTTTAAACATATTGATTTACTAGCTTTAAAAATATTTTATAAAAATATTAAAAAAACTTCTTTGTGACTTTAAAAAATACGCATTTTATTTTAGTGTCTGTGATTTCTCATACATTATTAGAACATATTTTTAAATTATTTCTGATAAATATAAGAATAAAAACAAGGAAAACTAAAGTTTAAATCCATTTATTAACTCATTTTCTTTAAAAGTTATATAAAAATTCAAAATAATTTATTAAAATATATAAAATATTTTTTAAATGTTTAAAAAATCGTGTGAATTTCACATTAGTATCTGTAATTTTTCACACAATTTTAGCAAACATATATTGATTTCAAATTCTAACAACTGAATGAATCGTTTTTTTATTCTAAAATAAAATATCTAAAAAAGTTAAAATTAGAAAGAAATATATATTTCAAATTCGTAATTTAACATTTCATTAAGAAGAGAAAAACTTTCAACTTTTTAATGGTATATATTGAAGAATCATTGAATCAAGTCACACTTTCAATCAATAAATTTGAAATTCTAGAAAAAATAACGTAATTTAAAAATCAATTCTTTTCCGAAATAAATGAATAATCTTGCAGTATAATCAATTCTTATATTAATAGAAGTTGCGTAAAAAATTTAAGAGTATAGAAAACAAGATTTCTAATCCTGGATAGCGAAGAGGAGACGTATAATTTGTATGCAAGAAAAAATTAAAAGAATTCCTACCACGGGTGCATCTGCTGACAAACAGCTTTTACATTATTCTAATTCAAGAACTAGCAATTGGTGAAAGCTAAGATATTTTTTTACAAAAGAAAACAGAAACCAAAAACTTTCAATATCAGAAAGAATGTTAAGGTTTATGCCTTTAAAGTAGTAGTTCTTAACCTGGAGTGCAACAAACTGAATGTTAGGTATTTTTTTCTGGAGATGAGAAGCATCGTTTCTGAAAGGATAAAATTTTTTTCTTTCTTTAATTTTATTTTTTCCTTTTTCATTAAGAACTGAATTTTTAAACTAAGATCATAATTAAAATGTACTAATATTAAATTTAAATATATAATTACATTTTAAAAAATTTCTAATGTAGACCTAATAGTTTTTATGTTAATGAATAATTGATGCAGATATGAAATTTTTCAATCGTTTTAATGTGTACCTAAAGTTAGGTCAAATACACATGATAATATGAGACTATCCTACACCCTTACATGAAAAATCTTTAAGAATTTTCTTGAAGGTGCAAGAATGCATTTTAAAAATTCAAGACGTGCAAATAGCGGAAAGGGCTAAGAACCATTGCTTTAGAGATTTCTTTTTGTCCTTTAAAGCGTTTAAATATTAAATATATTTCTTAAGTTAATTTATTATAAATCGATTTGTTTTTATATCCTAATATTAGTAAACTTTTGAAAATAATTTTAAGTACGATCGATTCATATTTATATAAATAAAGTTTGTTATAAATTGTTAATTTAATATAATAAATACAACAATAATATTTTCGATATAATAAATTATTATTGTTATTTTTATAAAGCTCTTTAATATTCTAGAATTAGTTATTAACTGAGTCAAAACAGAGGATAAATTGCATAAAAAAAATAATAAAAATCTAATTTCGGCGAGTTAAAATAAGATAAATTACTTTTATATACGAAGAAAACTATGCAGCTATGAAAACTGATGTTATATTCATTAGATCTTAGAATATATTTCAAATTTATTTTATAAAAATAGAAAACACAAAACATCAATAATCAATTTTTTTCACAAATAATAAGTATTTTTTCCATCAAAATTTATTATAAAATTTCATAACAACATTAAAAAACTATTTTATAATGAAAACTTTATAATCAGATACAAATTTCTTATAATAATAATAATTTTGAAAATATCAATGATTGAAATATTAACAATCTCCTAAAATTATAAAAATGAATATAGTTAAAACTGATTTTAAAATAAGAACGTTACATAAAGTTTCTACATATTTTCTATATTATGTAAAGTATTTTAAACCTTCTTTATCTCTATATTTTCTAATCTTTTATATGAGGTTACTACTTATTATCAAGTCTCCTTCTGCTTTCGTCTGTCTTCGTCTACCTTCTGTTCGGTAAATACCTTTTCCTTCAGATCAGCCTTCATCTTTTACTTTGCCAGACTTTATTCCTTCTCCTTTTAATTTCTGTCTCTAGCAACCTCCTGTCTACGTAGTTGTGATATAAAACATTCTCTACCTATTTAATTGTAACTATAAAACGATCTGAAAAGTCTAACAGATGTATTGTGTAATGCTTATTTTTACAAGAAAATATTATTTTATTACATTAAAAATAAAAATAAAAATATTATTTTACGCAATAGTTTTGCTTTAAATAAAAACATATATTTATTAGTATAATTGACAGGAGGATGTTTTGACTTGATTAAATCATAACATGTAGAGTTTCTATAATTAAAGTTCACATATTTCGAACGATCTGCAGCAAAAACTAATTAACAGAATTGCACAAAAATTTCGGTACGTTCATCGGCAAAATTATTACTGAGCATCTGTTTTTACATGGTTCTTGCATGATCACTGTTGATTTAAGAAATTGACGCTATTAGAGTGTTGGAATCACGGTTATGGTCAATAACGATGCATATCGCTGCCAATAACGAAACATGTATTGGGACATATGGGCGCCAGTTCCTCGAACTATACCGGTTCAATAATGAACAATTAGGAAAAAACAGCACCATACTGTTACTTTTGGGGATGTAATAGAATTTTCAGATGCATCGGGTTTTCTCTAGCCCAAATTCAACAATCATGCAATTCCTTTAAGCAGGTTTTGCTATAGACTACTCGAAATATGTGAACTTTAACTATAAATATTTCTGTAGTAAAAGAAAAGCATGATAATAAATGTTTAAAAAATTGAAGACATTCATGCTAGATATCTATACTAAAAATTAATTAAAGTTTTGAAAAAAAAAGACAAAGACGAGTTATAACTTTTACTAAACTATATCTTCCAGGGTCTTATTAACACCAGTTTAACCTTGATGTTAACATTTCAAAAACATTTTCTAAGGAAAGGCAAAAATTTTCATTCAAAAACATATCAATATTATAATTCAGGACATTTAAATTCTCTAATAAGATTAATCTTTTAGCTTTTCATTAAAATATGTAAAATAATTCTCTATATTTTCCATGTGGATTTAAATTAAATTTTAAATTTTACAAAAAAGAAAAACAAACAATTATGAGAGCTTGTACAATATGAGTGAACATCTAAAATTTTATATTACATTTTCTATATTCGGTAAAATCTCAATGATTTTAATCGATATACAGTACTTCATTTTAAATTTTTTTCCAAATCACAGAATACATACAGTAGACTATATTTTTAAAAATATCTTTTAACGAAATATAATATTATAGAAGACCTAAAACTTGAAAAAAACGATAAAGTTCTTTTGGAGTTTTGAGTCTTCTATCATAGTCAATACTGAGTCTTCCATCATATCAAAACATTAGAAAATATATAATTTTTATTCTTTTTTAAAAAATTTTGAGAAAGATTTAAAAAATAAAATATTTTTAATTTATATGGTTAATTTCATATATAATACATTAAAATGTTCTTAATAATATGCAGTTTCAAATATTAATATATAATAAAGTCTTTTTAAGGTTTTAAATACAAAAAAAAATATGTACAGTAATTCTAGTTTCGTAGAAACACTAAAATTTTTGGAATTTAAAATCATTTAGGTCGATATTTAAAAATATCCATAAGAAATAATTTTATATCAAATTACAAAATAATATTAAAACTAAATTCTATTTAGAAATTTATTTTTTGATTTTAAAATGAAGAAAGAATGTAATAGATTTACAATGAGCTTTGGCCTTTTAATTTTGTATTATGTTTGTGTGCAATCGTTTGTTGGAAAGGAAGAAGGAAACTAATGTTATTTGTAATTTGTCTTGTTAAAGTTTAAGTAAAAATTAACCTTATTTTTTCAGTTAGATATTTATAAATAAACATATAGTGTCTACTGTTTCTTTGTATTATATGATATCAAACTTTAAATATTGTATCACTCACTTAACATTATGACTTATTAATAATTTAGTATGCAATATTGTTTGCATTGCATTTTTTAATTTTTTAAGCTTAATTAAAACTAGAATTTTCATTTTAATTTTGAAAATGCATGTTGTCGAAAATATTTACACAATTTTTAATTCGTATAGTAATTATAATTCTTATTTTCTAAAATACGTTGTAATTGTTTTAAATAATATTCCATGGAGATTAATTTAATTTTATATTTTAATGGAAGTTTTATAGTCAATTTTTTCTTGTCTCGTGTTTAATAATACGTGTATTATTATGTTATAAATTTAAAGATATTTTTAAAATATAAACTTTTGCAACTATTGACGATTATTATATAATGATTAAATTATTTGTATTTCCATTATTTTCTTAATTATAAAGTAAATTTTTTATGAAAAACAATTTTCAGGAAGAATAATTATACGACGAAAAATATTATTTTTATATATATAAAATAAAAAGTCTGTTATCTGTTCTCTATATATTTTTAAATTCTTTGACTGATCTCCGAATTTTTCATAATTACCTTCTATGACCCCACGAAAAATATGGAATACCATTAAATCTGGGCATTCCACTCCTTGATGTCAGCTCCTTGACACTTCGTGATAGACATAAAAATGATGGGCTAAAATAGCCAAATAATTAATATGGTTTTCATTTAAATGTTAAAAATTATTAAAACATTTTAAATTACTATTAGCTAATGGTTTCTTGCGTGCAGTTTCCAGCACGATTATTTCTGTCGTTATTACAAAGAGTTTAAAGCAATAATCCGTAGATAATAATTTTAATGTTAAATTATAAACACTGATAAAAAATTTTTATTAAAAGTTTAATATTTTATTTATTTTTTAATAGACCGATGATTTATCTTTTAATAATTGTTTCTATTAATTTTTGAATATAGTTTAGATTATAGGATTATACAGATTTTGTTTTAAATAAATTCTTAAAGTTCATTCGACATATTCGTTTAATATTATGTTTTACTTTTTGTGATAGTTAAGAAATTCTAAATAACAGTGTTTTTTATTTGATTAATGATTATAACTGTTATAACTAAACGCGAAGTTTTTATACCTTAATATCTTATTGTGAAATTTTTTTATATTTGCTGATAGAATACATAATTGGTGGTCTATTGTATTTTGGAATGTTTCCTTCCTTTAAAGAACTAATTAATTAATTAAACGTTTCACATGAAATAACCGATTAATGTAAATTGTTGTTAAATGAACCTCTATAATTAGGAATAGTTTAACTTAAAGTCCTATTCAAATTTTAATTTTAATTATAATTTGAGGAAAATAGATTTCAAGTTTGGATTTTCAATTAAATTACTTTCTTTATAGATTATTAAACAANATTAAATATTTTTATTTAATTTAAAAAATGTTTAAGTAATAAAAATTAATTTTTTTGTTTTTTTTTATTTATTTAAAAAACATATTTAATAAACATTTTTATTGCTATTTCAGCATAAAACCTTAATCCTTAGTCAACTTGCTTATGAAAATAGGCAAAATTATTTCATTAAAATTTAATTAGAAGTCAAAAAGATATTTTTGTATAACCTATACCATACCTAATTCCTATTTTCAGAAATAATTTTTATACTGAAGTCTATGTATTATGGATAGGAATTTTCAAACTACTGGAAGACTAATTTTAAGTATTTCTAAAATGTTAATCTCACAGCTGTGATTACATAAATGATTTTCTTGATTTTCTGTTCTCATTATTTCGTCGTAAGAAAATTATAAAAGAAGAGAAAATGTAAAAATTTCTCCTTTGTTCTTTATTCTTTAGATAGAAAATGATAGATGTGAATCTCAGCAAATTCAAAATCCAAATACTGAACAGTTGTCTGATATAATTTCATCATTAATCTTCATGAATTAATTCGATTGCAGCCATTACCAGATTTCTAGCGAAGAAGATTAGTGGATTTAATCCTTGTTGGATCAACCATTAGCTTACGACATTAACTAGAAACGGACGTTGTAAATATACTTAAGATATTTCCTATTTTAAAGAAAGTACTAGCTGACCTCTTTTGTTAAAGAAGTTCACCCTTCTTTGGAATGATGGATTGTGTTCTGTCTTTTGTAAAAGGTCAGTAGTATCCCTCTTCAAGTTTCAATCTCTCTTTCTCGACATCTGTTTGCACTTCCTTCAACTTCTCTAACTTTTCATCCGGATGTTCGTCCACGGTATATCTAAGGATAAAAGCTTCAGTATTTATCTGTCTTATTGCATTTTGTCTTCAAAAATAAGAAAGCAAAATGCCAATTTTTCTGAATATTGCTATTTATTTTCTGTCTTCAGATATAACAGATTATATTTCCAATCTTTCCTATACTTTAAAAATTATTCCTAATCCCTTACTTCATCTTTTCTCAGATTTAGTCTCATTTTCTTCGTTGCTTATAATGAAAATATATCCGAAAGTGTAAGTTACAATAGGCCTAGATTATAAATATTGGTCTGTGTATTCTTTAAATAAAAATTTTTAATCACAAATGAAATATTTTTGTTTGACATGGTGATTATGATACAACTTTCAAGAAATAAAATAAATAGTTAACCTTTATATAAAATCTATAATAAAATTTCTATACGTCACACAGAATATTGAAACATGTCCAAAGCTAAACATTTTTTCTTTAAGATTTCGCTACGTTAGAAAGTTTTGATTCTTTGAAATCGGTTTAAGATCGCAGCGATCTTCTTATGACACTAATCAATTGCTCGAAATTGCTCAATTACTATGCTAATATTAACTTTTTTGTATATTTTCTATTATTTACCTTAATAAATATTTTATTCAAAAGTTTCGAAAAATTCATAAAAATTATTTATTTCAACTACTTATATTAATTTTTGTTAATATCTGTGGCCAAAAAGCAAGTAAACAGTGTATGATAATCAACTTCTTTTAACTGCTTTGAATACAGGTTATATTGTTTTCTTCTATATAAAGAAAAATAATTCATTTAAAATCCTAATACCTTTTTAACTGAATTATTTTACTTAAATGAATTATAACATGTCCTATTTAAAAGAACATAATAGCAAAATTTACAAGCAACAATCAAATTGAATAATTAAAATTCTGAAATTCGTCTGGACTTAATTCGGATTTTCAATACACCTATTTATTAATAAGGACTCTGAAATTTTGAATATATAAATGTTTCTTTTTTTGGAAAAAAAATCATGCATTATCATATATCAAAAGTAAATTTTAATACTGTAATCAATTTATCCTTTAACAATTAAACAAGATATTTTGAAAATATTAATTTTTCCTAACTTTAACAGGTTCAAAAACAACCTTTTTATTACTATATACACAACTGAAAATTAGAAAACTCTTAAGAATTTTTATTGTAATAGTATTTAGAAAAATTATAATGAACTGAATAATTATTTTCTACTTTTAGAACAAAATAGATTCAAAAGCCAAGAGAATGTGAGTACACGTTAGAATCTTTGTTGCATTTCACAACTTCCATTTGTAAGATCACTCAGATACAAGTTATAGAATCGATCTGTACGTGTTATAAATCATAGCAAATTACGTACATTATTGAAAGTCTTTAAGTATATAAAAGTTTTTGTAAAATTCGTTACCTTTAAATTACATCTCTACGGTCCTTTTTTTTTTCATTTTTATCACGATTATAATCGATGAGTTTGATAAAATTTTGATATAAATGACAAACTTTTATTAATGTTGATATAAGATTCAATATCTGATCCTTACAGAACTATAGAATAAGTTAAAGATTACTTTACTTCAGCACAATTCATATGAAATGTGAGGGTTGCCAGAGAAAATTTACGACAATGTAATCGTTAAGAAAAAATAAAAAAATAATAAAATTTCGATTAATACATAAGATAAATAAAAAATATAATATATAAATTTGAAACTAATTTTAGTTAAAATTTATGAAAAAATACACATTCTTTTCATTATCAAATTCATAAAAATCGTATGAAAAGTTTGGTGGAATTTTGTAATTGATAAAGTTTTATAAATAGAATTAAATTTTTTAAATTCCCTTACTTTTGTTAATAAAGTTAATGAAGAAGAAAAAATAAATAATTTCCTTTATTATTCATTACAATATTGATTTGAATGAAAAATTTGCTAATTTATTAAGATTACATAAATGATTTAAATAGTTTCAAATTCTCAACTTTTCAATTATACTTGAATTGGAATTTTTTTAAAGTTAATATTGATATAACAACGTTTTAAATTAATAATTAATTAAGTTTTTAAACTGTTTAAACTAGAAAATTATTTAAACTATCAACATGAAAAATAATAAAGCTGTTTATTTTATATAACTTACCAATAAAAACATTTATACGAGAATATAGAAATATATAAATTTTTTTTGTTGATACATAGGATAATAACTTCATAGTGTTTCGTGTAGATTTTTAAAATAATTTTTTTATATAAAATGTAATTAATTCTTATGTATATACAGTATATAGGCCTATTATTTATTTATTTAACCTTAACATTTTATTTTAAAAATCTTAAAATATGAGAAAATTAAAGTATTTTCTATTCTTTAATTTATGTGATTACAAAATGATTTGAGAATCAATGAAGCGACACTCATTTGATATTTAAAAATTTAAATACATACGAGCAATTATTTATTGTGACTTGGCCACAATGTCAGGCTGCAATTTTTAATCATATTTTTAATTTATTTAATTAAAAAATATATGCTCTCCATCTCAAATTATTCGTGCCAGTTATCTATTGACTGCTTTCAGGGGAAAAGATTTGAATTTAAATAATGTGACTTTCGTTTGTGTTGGAAGTTTGTATATAGTTAATCGGACTTGCTGACCAGAACAGTTCCATATCTGGTTTTGTCTTTCATCTATCCAATTCCCTTCTCGAGATTAAGGATAGACAGTGATAGACGGACGACATTGGGAATTTATAGGTCTACAATTTTTCAAATTGCATCTCAATAAAAGGTTGCTGAAACTTCAAAAAGAATGAATAAACTGCAGATATTTGTAGTGGCAACTTGGTGTATATGCCATTTTTATCAACTAAATATTTCTTTTGATCTACGTTTGTAAATACCTATAAAATATTTTTCGTTTTGAGGTAACATTCGTTCGTCATCAGACGTAGATTCTCAATGATTGATTCAGGCAATACTTTGGTAATAGCATTCTGAAGATCACTACCTATCTAAAAATCTTATTAATGGTTTAAATATAGCTCTTAATAATGATTAGTTTTTAAAAGATTCAATGTTCAGGCAAGCCTGTTGCAACATAAATCCCATTCCACTAGTGAATGCATTTTTATTACCGGATACATCCCTAGTGGAACTAATTCTCTTGTTATGGAAATGGTGTTCATTTTTGCGATGCGAATGGTAGTAAAAGAACTCGCGATTTAACAACAACGAAAAAGGGACAAGCATCCACCCTAATAAACATAGTTCTTCAGACTTACTCCCAACTGGAATGCTGCAAAACATGCTGACTGAGAATCTTACAAGTGTCACCTAAAAACGTTAAACACCCCTGAAATTGGTTTACCATTTCCTATGTTCAAATGGTTGATTGCGTTTATACTGCAGATTGAGTACTTTGAATGTCAGTTAGCAATAAACTTGGAAAGTCTGTTGACGATATATGCATCACGAAATTTATATATATATGAAAGTGGTTTAAAGTTTTATTTGATAAGTGGTAAAAACAAAAATTTGATTTTACTTGTTTTACTGACTTTTTATTCATACTGTATATTAAATAAGGAACAGGGCCTCACATATGTAATTGGTTTGAACTTCACCTCACCCCTTTCGCACCGTAAGAATAATCTGAATCTTAAAACAATTTTAAGCATAATTATTATGACATTTTAAAGTTGAATATATTAATTATACCAAATTTTAGCCATTCAAGTTATATTATATAAATCAAAATTAAAAATAATTTAAAATATTACCCAAAATAGTATATATTGCATTAATAATAACGTAAAAATGCTTAAATTAATTTAAATTGAATTTGTGAAATTATCTCAACAATCATACCAGATATGCAGATGACATAGAAATTATATGTATAATGAGCATATAATTGAAAATTTTAATACGTGAAGTTGAGACGTTAATAATGATAAATGAAAATAAATGTAGACGTTACTCGGATTATGTTAAGATTATATATTTATTTTGCTATAAAAGTTAAGTATAATTACTGAAAAGTACATTAAGCGTAAATTTCGTATAGCTTAAATGCTAAAGTAAATTTTATATCTAAACCGTAGCAAAAATAAAATAAGTTTTCACTAACAGAATTTTTAAAATTGCTATTTATGACAATAAAAAATTATTTATTAACTTAAAAAATATCTGTAAAATAATCTAAATTTTATTCACTGTAAAAAATTCATTTTCGTTTTATGAACAGACGTGTCACCTTTTTAATGGAAGAAAAATAGTAAATTTCTTTAAGATATGACTAATAATATCATATAAAAATTCATTAGCACTAGGATTTTAATTAGGTCATACTGTAACTTAATATAAAATTAATATATCACTAAGTTTTTATAATTTATCGTCGATTTAATAAAGTTATTTAGAATCATAAATTATTACAGGAGATGTTTAGAAATTATTTAAAATATATTAATTAACTATTTAATCTGATGAATTTTTTGCTATAAAGTCATAATATTTGATTAAAAATGTATCAGTTTCAAGAAGAAAAATTATTAATTTTCTGAAATATTTGAATTAAAATATGCTTATTTAATGGTCTTATTTTTATCCAAGAATTAAATGTTTTTTTCGATTCATTTAGGCGAATATATCGTACGAAATTTTTCTTAATTATGAATCTTTTTCTCTACTTATCTTTTCAATAAAATTAATTGATGGGTACTTTAAGTCGTAATTTCTAATTAAAGTTAATTTCTTTTATTTAGTTTATCAATAACAAATAAAATATAGCGATGATTCTCAATTTGATGTAAATAATTTTTGACGTGAAACTGCTTATTTTTGACAACTTTAATCAAAATATCAGCTTTTTTCGGCCATTTCCTTTTGTCATCGAAGGATTTAAGATAATGTTTTTGATTTAAATAACTTCTATTCGTATTTTGAAATTATTCTCAACGTCAGTAAAAGGAATATGAGGTAAGAATCGTGTCAAAAGCAATTTTTTATAATGATGCAAGACATAATAACACGTTACTTAAAAATTTAAAAAGTTTAACATTTACGACAACTTCTTTATCTAAATATTATGTAAATACAGCAATAAAAGTATTAAAATTTAGTTTATTATAATTTATGTTATTATTAATGTTGTTTTTTATTTGTCATACCAAATTATGCTATTATACAAATAATCAAACTTTTAAATTATGATTTATTATAAATTTTTTAAAAATATTCTTGGATGTATTATTTTATTATTTTACTCTTTTATTTTGTTTTAAAATGTTTAAAGTACTTTTTTACAACTATTATTTACTATAGAGATTGTCTTGAACTGTTTTTTAAATAAAAATCGATAAAGGAAGAATTTATCTTTTGAGAAATTTAAAATAATGATTTCGATTTAAATAAATCTAATGCTCCTTTTTCTATGAATTATTTTTTACATGAATAAAATATTAAAAATTGTTCGCATTACAATTTTTTTCTGGAAATGATAAAAGTAAATTAACAATAAGTATACTAAATACTTTATATGCAATGAAATAAACTGTTTGTTTGAAAAAAGATTTATTAAATTATTGTGTTTAATGTAAATTCTTTTCAATTTAAACTGTTTGATTAAAAAAATAATTGGAGTAATTTAAAAACAATAAATAATTTACAATAATAAGTATAATCTAACAACAACAATAAACTGAGAAGTGCTCTTTCCTTCACATAATTACTTCCATACCGCGCGGTGCCTCGCCTAATGACACTTCAAACACTATATCTAATCTTTCTAATTAGGCTACTTTGGAGTTGACGTGCTGATTAGTTTCAGAAAAACAGTAAAGAAGACAGAATATATTTAACTCTATACCTTTCTACAATATTGTTAGGTAATTCATTAATGACATAAGATAAAATCACTTTGTTTTGTATTTATGTTTACGTATTCATTAAATAATATAATGGTATATAATATTTAATTTTTCCTAATATAATATTATCCTATATCTTATCATTGTTTATTATATTATATTTTCTTATTAATAATTATGACATTTTAAAGTTGAATATATTAATTATACCAAATTTTAGCCATTCAAGTTATATTATATAAATCAAAATTAAAANGTAAAATTCATATAATAATGTCAGCGTTTTAAACGTATTAATTTGAAATTCGTGTTTAAAGTGGCATAAAATGTATTGTTGCCAATGTCCAAAATTTATAGTGTGTCTGGGGCAATTCCGGGCACCAAGTTAAGGCCGGACATAAAATAGTGTAAAAAAAATTAAAGTTTGGCTGCACTGTCATGTTGCGTCATGATTCTATCAGCCACGTAGTATTGACATATGTTGCTACATCCGCGCGTTTTCCTCCATGTTTCATGCAGCTGAAACTCGTTGTTTTTGAAAGATTTTGTTGCTCTTTCGGTTCCGCGTTTATCACAAGTGTCACATTAGTGATCTTAAATATTTCTATATGTAAATAATAATGTGTTTTGTGCTACTTATTTGCTATAAATTAAATTGGGGATAGTTCTTTTCTTTTTTTATATTCTCTTTCCAAAGTAGATTAGAATCAAACAATTTTACAGTATAGTGTCAGGAATTGCCTTGGGATTTACTTTATAGTACATTTAATCGGTTTTTCTCGTAATGCTTTACAATATTAGGATGCCCATGGTCAGGATCTGCTTTTTAACCATAAGCAACCTCTCTTTTTTTATAAATTGACGAATCCAATATAGGCCTATATAAATATATTTTATTTTATTTCATTTCTTTATTTTTTTTGACAAAATTATGGCTACTTTTTACCTGTCCGTTGTTGTCCTAAACACTGTCCGCTTTTACCCCGTGCAATGGGAGAATACTGGACGCTGCACAGTTATTTGTTTTTTATTTTTTAGCTTTTGGAAAAAATTTAGATTTTTTAATGCCCTACACCTTATGATAGCCATTAGATTAGAATATTAATTGATATAAAAAGATTCAAGTTTTCTCCGATGGGTAACATGATATGCACTAAAATTTGTCTTGTGTCCACGATCTCTAGTCTACTCTGTAAATTTCTGTCTTTGAAATCGAAAAAATAAACTTTATTTAATAACAGAAACTTTTTAAAGTAAAATTAACAATATTTTATTATATTTTCATGCAAATATATATATATATATATATATATNGCAAATGTTCAAAGTAATTTCACTTCTCAAAATCATATTATAAAAGTTAGAGTTGAATATTATATTGAAAGTATGCACAAACAAGTAGGCTTACTAAATATATTTTTGTAAAATGGAAAGTTGAATAAATAAGAAAAAAATAATAATATTAGTAAAATAACAGAATAAAATTTCTAAATTTGTTGAGAAAATTTATCTTCTGATTAGTATAAATAATTTTTATGTTTAGAGTTTATTAATACAAAAACATTGCAGTGTTAATAAGGTTTAATGGAGCTTAGATATTTTATATCCAGCTCAGATGCATTAATTTATATATCATTATAACATCTACATTATATAAATAACCATAATGACAATTTCGAATATCATATTTTAAACATGTACATAAAATAATATTTACAATACTTTTTTTAATTCAGTTAGTTTTCCATTTAGAATGGCCAGAAACTCAATAAATAAATTAAGTATAGTTTGTCGCTTTCCATGGCTGAAATGAACCATTCATTAGAAAAATCTATGCGCTATAATGCATGATATTTATTTTAAGTAGAATATGCGAATTCAAAGAGTAAAAAACAAGTCATTCATTAACAAGATATTCAATAACAAATATAATAGAAAGAGGTCAAAACATTAAAACACTCATAAATAATTTTGGGAATTATATCTTCTTGGAGTTCAATGGTGCAGAATATCACTATTACTTAATTTCCGGTGAAGTAAGAACGGCACTCGAAACAACAATAATAATGGAAAGATAAAAACATTTTGCCATTAAAAACTTCTGAATGTTTTGGTATATTCAGAAGTTTGCCAAAATACGCGTTATCTAAATCAAATTAAAGCATATAATTATTACTTCGCTCGCATTATCCGGGTCAGGACTTATGCCTCTCGCATCATTTTTGAGTAAATTTATCTGGGCAGAAGTCTCCTGGAAGAGATTTTCTTTGTATTTTTAAGGTTCTATAGCAATAGCCATTTTTTAAATGGATATTGCTTTAATATTCTTTTTTTTTTCTTTATTATATGAGATGTGATTCACTGTATGTGGTAATTT
Organism: Centruroides sculpturatus; assembly: GCF_000671375.1. Lineage (NCBI taxonomy): Eukaryota > Metazoa > Arthropoda > Arachnida > Scorpiones > Buthidae > Centruroides > Centruroides sculpturatus. The sequence continues at coordinate 1,315,420 of NW_019385745.1, read as the reverse complement.
ATCACTTTTTACTATTGTCGCTATTTGTAATTTCAAAGAATATTTGTGCAGAAATAACTATTTGTAATCTTATTTAAAGAAATAACCTAACTTTTTTAACACACCAAAGCAAAAAATAAATAAATAAATAAATAAAAAATAGCAATATTAATATAATTTAATACATTTTGTTTTTTCATAATCTCATCAAATAATCATCTACAACATTAGAAATAATAAATAATATTTAAAATAAACAAATTAACAAACAGTGAGACCCAAAAGTCTGTTAATAGTGATTTGTTTCGTGTGCTCTATATATAAATATAGATATAAACTAAATTTAGAGCCATATATTTTCTTTAACAAAATTCTGAAATCATGATTTTAAAAAAATATAACTGAATTATAATTTAATCTTTTCAAAGGTTAATTAATTTTTGGGAAATTTCCTGTTTAACAGTCTTATAAATAGCTCACAGGAAGATTCCTTTTAAATAATTTTTAAGACTCGCTTAGACAAAGTAAAATGTTATGTTTATTAGCCAAATTCAAATTTATTTAGTTAAAAATACCAAAAAATTTGCTAAAATCAATATATATTAATTGACATCTATAATTGAACTACTTAAAAGGAAACTTCACAGTAATTAATTTTGTTGCGCTTGAATTCATTATAAGTTTGCAAAATATTGACGAGCTAAAAATTAATTTAAATAATAATTATTAATTGTTTATTTGAATTTTTTTATATTTAAGAGAAATGGCTTTTATAGCTTTATATATTTTTATTTAGTCGATATTATTGCATAATTTTTCTTTACAGACAAATACGTTTTGATGATCACAATTAAAATGTTCCTAAAATCTGTTAAACATAATATTACTAATAAATCAAAGTTTCGTAGTTTATATATAATATTAGTTCTAATTAAATTGTTTCGGGTAAACAATTGAAACATATTTTAAAATAAAGAAAAATATAGTTGTTTATTCAAATTGATATAAACATTTAATAAAAAGTAGCGTGTTGATATATTACTGTTATGTATTGTATAAATATCCATGGAATTACGCATATATTTTATATTAGGACAGAAAATAACCTTTTTATTTACTATACGTAAGATATATGTTCAAATGAGCTAAGTTAAATTGGTTGGTTGTAGATTGGTTTTTATTTCTCATAGTACTATGTAAAAAACTAAATTAATATTCTCACACCTCTGACTTCATTATTAAATATTAGAATTTTCTTTGGAAATCGTCATAATCAGAGATTGCACATGATACTAAACACCACAATTTACACATAAACTAAACAAGGTACAACTTAGGATCTCGTTACTAGGCCGCAGCTTAGGACGCTTTAAATGTATTATAATTTTGGAAGCACATCTATTTTACAGCTTAGAGGCATAGAAACCTAAAACCGATTCGTCTCTCATATCAATCGACAACATTAGTCCTGAAGTTTGAACTGTCCTTTAGAACTTCATAATTGAACTTCATAACAACTTGTCATTCCTAAATATTTAGTAGTTTGGGTATATTTTCAAAAATATTTATTTCTTCCTTATTATTGATTTGTTTGCTATGAATAATTTCAGAAATATTATCAAGATTAAAAATAATAAAAATGCTATTTTAATTTTAATAAATTCTTGCAATAATATATTTCTTGGTTACTATCATCAAACCTAAATTTAGATAGAATTTATTGCATTACTAAACCATTGGCAAATTCTAATCTATCCACTATGGCTCGTTAACTAACTGAAGTCCGTTATCGAAAGCCAAATTCTATCGTTTGCTATTTATTTTCTCTCCAATACCACAATCTGAACCCACATTGGGATAATATAGTCGATACTGAAGAACGATGTAGAAATAGATGGTCCCAAGGGTCGTTCTATAATGTTATTGACACCTATAGCTATAGTTCACCTCTCGGTTTTAAAATGAGAAGACTCTAGCGAATATATTGTGGTAAGTATCCTAAAACTCCAACACACAAGAACGTTGACATCCTTCCTTAGTCATTTAGGTCACCTTATCTGTCACAAATAGCACACATCTGAGACATGATGGCGGCTAACATCTTTCGTCATTCAATCCAAACGGTCACCTAAATAAGGGCACACAAGCTGTCAAGAACATTGATGATATTCAACAGCGCATTAAGGCGTTGTCGATACTGCATCTCTGTGCGTAACTACATTATTATCGATAATAATTATATATCAATAAATTAAATTTATATGCAGCATATCGATTATAAATTTGATTTACAATAATTCAGATTTAAAAGATTAATATATATCATTAATTCAATTAGAATTTAAACTGTTATGATTTTATACTCATAATATTGATAAAATACTTGTACAATATTAGATATAGACTATAAATCCAAATAATTCTAATCATTAATCAAAGACACAATTTATATTGAGTCATCTTTTGACTATAATATATATTATAGTGACTATATATATTACATAAGTTATATGTACATAAATATAGATCAATATATTATATATAAATGGAGGGAAATGGCACATGTAATAAACAGATATTTATACGTATAATACGTAGGCCTATATATACTTATCGTCATAAATATAAGTATACAGATTAATATTTCATACCTTTTTTGTTATCTGAATAATGTAATAAATATAAACATATGATTTACTTAAGTTATGATATTATATTAAAAGAAATAAATATTTCTATAAATTACCGAAATTTTTAAATATTCAAAGAATATAATGAATATTATAGATCAATTAATTATTATGGTTCTGAATTTTTTCATTATATTCAGAATTACTAAAACATTTTTATTATTATTTATAAATTAGACTATATATATCATTACTGGTATAATGGATATTACTCAGGATATTATTATAAAATAATGTTATAAAACAGATATTTTATTATACGGATATTATTATAATAATTCATATTTTATGTTAATATAAAAAGTTTTAAATGATAAAGTTCTATTGTAAAGTTTTTAAATTGCATTTATTTTAACGTTTGATTATAAGTGGAAAAACATTATTCTTAATTCAATTTGTGCATAAAAGTAATTGAAAGTATTTAATTTCATCTCAATTAGATCTACTTGTAAAGATTGACGAACAAAACAAAAAATTACTACTGCATTGCTTTCCAATTACATTTTCCTCATTACTGTCGTAGTACTCATAGCATTGCTATAGTTTATTGATTTTATTTTAGATTATGTTAATTAATACTGAATTCATAGTAACGACTTATCTTCACTTTACCAAGTAAAAATCCATCTTTGCTCCATTGGACATCACCCGCTGCATTTTCGACAAGACACTGAAATTCAACTGTTTCTCCTTCAATTGCTTCTTTATCTTGAGGTTTGATTCGAAAATACTGTTGCTCGTATCGATTTGCTGAAATAGATATAAACAATTCCATTAGTTTTTAATAAAATATTTATAATTATAAATGAAAATTCTCTAAAATTTTATCGTATAGGATGGCTCATAAATAATAAAGCGTTAAAAATATAGTATTTTAGCGAAAATTTAGCATATTAACGGAATATATTATACGAGCAATGTATATGTGAGAAATTTTAATAATATACTGTACAGTACATCAAACCGCCGAGAATACTAACTCGCATATGTTCCATTAAAAATATAGAAACTTAATGCTTGTTTCACGCAATAAAGAAAGATCTATCATAATCACCGAGTAATTTCAACAAACAGTGTACATTTGAACAAATGATAACCACGTGTATGAAACTTTAAATCTAATTTTTGCCACCAGAGAAATGTTACTTGTTGCGACCTACACCTGCTTGAAACATCTTAGGGTTGTTATTGCAAAGGATCTCTGATAAGGAACGGTAAATACATGACGTATCCAGTGTCGCCAAGTTAGTAGAATTTCCTACTAAATCTGGTAGATTGAGACGTTTTTCCCCTTCTCAGTAATTGCGGCCCACGGAATGATTTGAGTTCACCAGGTCTACTGTATATGAATTTTATATAGAATAAGATATTTAAATATAATATTTAAAAGATAGAACATATATCAGATAGAACATAATTTTAGACTTATTATTTAGATGCGATAGTTTGAACAACTGTACTAATCTGGGTTACGGCAAATGTTCAAAATGCATGCTTTTTCATTCACACAAATGCATTTATCATTTGTTCTCTCTGCAAAGTTACGTTTTTCCATAGTTCTAACCTTTCACTATTTGGAAATTTTGAACTTTAAATTATCAAAATAATTATCAATTAATATCATGACACTTAACTCAATTAATAATCAAAATATTAATCAACTTGTTTTCAAATATTCAGTACTAGTCAGTTATTAACTACTCCAGCAAATTGACAGCATTGTGTCATTGAATTACATTTGTTGCTTGAGTTTCTGAGAACCAAGTTTTCAATGGGTCCATCTTTGGTACATGTGAGGCCCTGGGCCAAGAAAAGCTTGGAGGCCCCCTTAAGGAATTCATAATGGAGGATTAATGTTCATAAATTTTTTCAATTAGCTTTCTCTGCTAAACATATTGTTATATTATGTTTGATAAATTTTATTAAACATAATCTTTTGATTGTTTATAATAATTTTATTAATTGTTGCTCTGTTCAATTTTGCATATTTTTGAGGTCTCAAATGCTTGGAAGCCCAGTTTTCAAAAACATCTTAAAATTTGAATATAAATAGTGAGATCCATATATTTGGGATTTCTAAAGTAGGTTTGTTACAGGATTCTAATGTAGATACAGTATATATAATGCTTTCCAAATGAAGATAGATTTGCACTCAAACACATTGTTTGATTAATGATGTTTTGGTCCATAAAGGAATAAGATCATGATCCAATATATTTTTAGATAATTCTGTGATATGTCTGCTCTTCTCAATATCCCTCTGATGTTCTATCAGACAACATAAAAGTTTTCTGTTTGTAGCACCTATATTATATTGCCTTGTGTCTGTGCTTGTTTGTAATGACTGATATTTTTTCAATATTAGAGAAGTCAGGCATTTATATGATCCATTTACAACAAAGTAATCTGTATAATGGTGGCTGAGGCTTGATTGGGAGTATAAGACCATATTTTTAAAAACCCTTGCAATTCGTAATGTTAAGTATGGAATGGATGGGCTNTATTAAATATTATAAAAATAATACATAAATATAAATAGGCTATATATATATTATTTTTATATAACTTTTTTTATTTATGGTAAAAACTGTTATGCAGGGTAATGGATAATCAAAAGGCACAGAATTCGTAATTATAGTACTGTATTTTCATTTATTTGCTAAGACAAAGTCGTAATTAACATAACTAGAGAATAAAAAATTCATATAAAGTAATTACATATAAAAACTTTAAGCTAAATTGTTTAAAATTGATTTGTAATTTGTAGATTGCATACAAATGAATGCAGAATAACAAGAAACCGGTTGATTGAATCTCCGATTGATTGCCCTGGTTAATGGAGTTTCTACTGTACAGTATAACAATATATATAATTCGTCGCGTTTATGAAAATGTTATAACCTATATACTATGCCGTAACTTTAAAAATTCATGAGGATATAAAAAATAATAATTGAAACATCATTATATCAAGTATATTATATATATTCGTTTATATATGTCTCCTTCAATTGCTTCTTTATCTTGAGGTTTGATTCGAAAATACTGTTGCTCGTATCGATTTGCTGAAATAGATATAAACAATTCCATTAGTTTNATAAAAAATAATAATTGAAACATCATTATATCAAGTATATTATATATATTCGTTTATATATGTATATAGTTATACATAAGAAAAATATTTCTTATATATAAATTTATTTTTATAATAAATATTCATTATCTTTCCGATTGCTCTTATGTTTTAATATAATAAATGGTACTACAGACTATGAATTGCACTGTAATATATATATATATTTTTTTATAATAATCAAAGAAATGTTCTATATATTTTTTATAATTTAAGATGATTTATTCATTCGAAAAGAATGTATTATTTTATGCTACGTCTATTTATTTATATATAATTCATAAATGAATTTATTATTACTGACATAAATGTAGCCTTTTTGCTTTAATAAGAACGAACGAACGAATTCAATTTGGAAAATTACATCCCACATACATTAGTGTACTGTACATAGTGCTCAATGTTACTACAAAATACTTGTAAATTTGATTACTTGTAAAATTGATAATTCCATTTATTCGATATACAAGGTGGACTAAAAGTCAAAGCTTAAACCGTTCTAGAGAGTAAATTTCTTTCTGTTGAATACTTTATTACTTAAAACTGTTGCCAAAATTGTTTAAAATGGCATTATTCTTGTTTAATACACAAATTACAACTCTTTAACAAAGTATAACTAAAATCCTTGCAAGAACTATTCTTCTGGTTAAGTGATTTTGGGCCACCCTATGTATGTATAAGTAAAAATATACTAGAAATTTTATCGATTAAATTAAAAGGTTTATGAATAATTGTAAAATTATTTATGATTATACAAATAAAACTATAAATAATATTTGTTGGACAAAATAGTTTTAATATTTCCAAAATATTAAAGTTTTTCCTATGTAATTTATTCAAATTATTTATTCTGAATTCCAATTGCTCCATTAATCAATAATTCACAACGAATAAACTGAATATTGTAAGGTTTTCCTTTAAGTATCGGTTCATGAACTCTCATATTGTTAGAAAAGTTACTATTTTTTGCAATCGATTTATCTGACATTTTTGAGTAAACAAAAAAGTCACTTTAGGTATATATAGTGACTTTTAGAAAAATTGGAATTCTGATAGTTGTCTGGAAAGTGTAGCTTACTTTTAAATGCAAACAGATTTTTTGCTGAAAGATGGAAGTTCACTATAAATGCTTTGTTGGATATGAAGTATAGGCTGTGCGTGAGTGTACAAGTGAATTGGTGGATGAATGAGTTTTTTCGTTTTTTAAGTAGTGACTATGTTTGCTATGTAGTCTATTTTGTAAATAACAAGACAAAAAAAGTCGTAACCTTTGTCAAAATATTGGAAACAAGACCGGAATACTTTATGTATAAAAATTGTATCTTAATCTTATGAAATAATTAAGCTTACTTTTTAAAATTAAAATCGAATAATTATTTAAAATTTTTAATATACATATTTCATATACACACAAACATATATATAAAACACTGAAGGAATAACGTCATTCCTGAATTGCTAGTCCAACCAAAAAATAAATTCGTGATCAATCTGGTCAGTTTTTCACTTCTCGGTGGTCAACTCTCATGTCAAATAAATAAGATAAAATCTTCTAGTCAGAATTATCAAGTTTAGACAATGATGGAACTTGAATGAGAAAACTTGATTCGCATTCTAAATACACACACACCACACGCACGCACACACGCGCATGCATATAATCAAATATATTCTAAAATGATAAATATATTGATTAAAAGTTTTATAGTAAACTTAATATAACTTTTAGTGATGTTATAATAATAAATAAAAAAATGAATAAATTAAATAAACTTGTTTATACTGTAAAGAAGGAATATAAAATTATAAGTGTTAAATTATCGCATAATTATATACATATGTTATTTAGATAGAAAGATAGAAAGCAAGAAAACCTATCACTGATATGATATGAATGTAGACTATCAAAACTAATGATGAGTGCGATATCGTTCATTCATCGACAGAAATAAGTTTGCTTGACCTAATCCTCTTCTTCGAGAGATATGTCAACCAGCAAGATAGTCACTTGAAGCCCATCCGAAAATCGAAACAGGTTCATTCTGGCAAGAAGCCAAAATCATCAATGCTAGGTTACCTGGCAAACTATGCCAAAACATGTAGTTCACTCTTAATTTGAAAACTGTAAGTTCTCGTTGATAATTAAAACTTTATAAGATTTCCTAAGAAACTTTTATTTGAAAGAAAACTTTCTAACAGATGGAACTTAAAATTCAATCTTCTATTGATCAATTTTTAGTATTCTTTATGTATTTATGTCTAGTTCTATTAAACATTTTTTAACTAAATATTTTAAATATCACTCATTTTAAACACTCTATAACGCGAACCATTTTATATTTAACTTTCAAAAACTAAATCTGATTACTTAAAAAAATTAATAAAGAAAGATATTCTAACTTCTCGTATGTTTGCTCTTAAAAATATAATGATAAAAATACTTTAAATTTCTGTTGTAGTGTTTTATTTTTTTATATAGAGCACAGAAAATGTGTATTATTAGTGGCTGGGGCAACCCGGACACAAGATATATTTTAATCTGTATCATGAAACTCATTAGAGAAAACTTTTTATATAATTTAATATTCTAATCAATGATGTAGAACATTAAAAACTAACTTTTTTCCAAAACATAAAAAACAGCAAATAACTATGCAGCGTCCAGAATTCCCCCGAGGCACGAAGTAATAGTGGACAGTACTTGAGGCAACAATGGAATGCTAGAAAGTAGCCAAAATTTTGCAAAAAAAAAAAATAAAATAAAATAAAGAAATGAAATATGTTTTATTTATACATATTTATTAGAAACTCAAATACAATAGATTCTTCTATGTATAAAAAAAATAATAATAATAAACATCTCAAATATTAAATCACTAAACTTTTAGGTTCGTTATGCAGTAGACCCCCTATAACGCGAGTTCCTATAACGTAGATTCCTATAACGCGGCGAATAAATTGCGACAATATTCGTATAAAGACGCTAAAAGGGACGCGTAAAACGCGGTAAAACGTCATCGCCAACTCGTCATTGCGGACGAGCAGCCGAACTACTTTCTGCCGTCCAGCGCCACGCTACGGAGAGTTTAGGCAGGTAAGTTGAGTTTACTATCGTCTGTACAGTATTACTGTATATATAAATTAGGTACTGTACATATAATTATATATTAATTATATATAAATTAGGGACTGTATATATATTTATATATTAACTTAATTTATTTTAACTTTATTATAATTATATATATACTTCCCGCCGTCCAGCGCCACGCTACGGAGAGTTTAGGCGANTACCGTAAGTCTAATACAGTACTGTAATTTTATACATTTCTTGTGAAAGAAACATTTCTTATTCAACGGCGATTAAATTTATTTATATTAATGATGTCTCCAAAGTTCAACGAAGTTTTCGCAGAAAAATAACATCAGAAATCGCGACCGCTGTTTGCTGCGCTGTTCCGCGACGAAAACAAGCTTGAGCAACGGCAATGTCGAATGGTGCACACTCAGTAAGTAATCCTACAATTTTTTCTTTATAGCATAGTTTATACGGATTATTTCCAAAAAAAATATACGTATTTTGGAAATGTTGAGTCGGATTAGTCTAGAATCGATAAATTTTATGGAAGAAAACCTTTCAAACAGCCGTAGTCCGTAAACTTCACACGTGTCGGGCTGCGATTGGCTCATGTATTTAAGGATTCCTACAACGCGAAATTTGTATAACGAGGAACGTATCTCCGCGTTATAGGGGGGTCTACTGTGGTTAGGTACTGTTCCTGACTATGGACAACCGAAAATTGTAATTATGAGAAAAACCAAGTGAATATGCCATAAAGTGAATTCCAAGGCAATTCTATACTATAAAGTTATGTCCAGATGCCATGTTTGATTCTAATTAGCTTTGAAAAGAAGCGTTACTCTATATCTACAACAGGTTTTTAGCAGACGAACATGGACAAAAGTGCACGAACGTAACAACGTATGTCATTACTACATGGTTGATAGGAACCATGCAGCAACATGACAGACCTGTTAACCAATTAATTTTCTTAATATTTCGTATTCGGCCTTGTTCTGTTTCCGGGATTGCCCCAGTCTCCACTAATAATTGATATATTTATTCTGTAATAATAAAATAAAATATAAAAATAAATACTTATTGAACACTTTTTGGTATTGAAGTTATGTATTTCAAAAAATATTATCAGCAAAATAATTTAAAAGTACAGAAAAATAATGTTTTCTTAACATGACTTTTAATTTATATGTTCCATTTTTACTTAATTTAATGTAGTGATCTGTATTAAAATAATAAATTAATGATTTCATTTCTGTGATCATTACTATAGTTTATTACTACATCGAAACTAAGTTTACAGTAATATAAAACAGGTTTTAGATTAAAGAATGACCCAAAATTCAGTTAACCAGCATGTTAAAAAGTCAATTAACTCGATTAACTGAATATTTGTGTGTGTATAAAAATAAAAGTTCGAAAATAAAATAAATGAACTTCAAATGTTTATAATTTCTTAGGAAATAAAATTGTTAATTTACTTAAAATGTGATTTAAAATATTTATCGTCATCTGGAAAGAAGTTATAGAAAAATGTTTTCAAGAAAAGTAGTCTAATTGTTTAATCTTCATTCAAGTCATCAATTTAATCTGCAAATTATCCAACACGATAATTACATTCACGACACATAAATCTATTATTACAATTTAAGAGAAACGATTATCGTTTGTGAGTTTACATTCAAAACTAGAAAATTAAAACAATTTGAATTTCAATCTCTTCTACTCATCTCTTTATTGTATTACAGGACATCTTTAGAAATGTTCACTTGTAAGAATAAATGATCTTATTCAATTTTTCAGGATTTATTTTAAAGTCTCTGAAAACATTAATTGTGAAAATCATTATACTTACAAGTTAGTTGAATAAGTAAAACTGCAATTACATTCTAGTAAATTAATGTAAATTTATTTAAAACTACTTTTTTAATTTAATTTTTTTAATAACAATATTATTCAATCAGTATTAAGTAGGAAATTTAAAAATAGATTTATGGATCTTTAATTTCAATTTATTTCCGAAAAAATGAAGCATTTATTAAATCATTAAAGAAAGATTTACTTTAATATTTAATATTATAAAATAACATCTTTATATTCTAATAATTAGGTGTAAATAATTATAAAATAAGACAATGAAATACATTTCATTATCATATTTGCAATAAAGGTCAATCCTATTTCAAGAGGCACTCTTCAGTATAACTGACGTACACAATGTCTTAAGGGTTAAAACATTATAAAATTTAAATAATGAATTAATATTTAATAAATGAATAAAAACATAAGGTATTGTATTAATCTATTGAGTGTTCTGTTAAAAATTCATTAAAGATTCTTAAAAATTTTCTTACTCAATTGTACGATGATACTGATATATAAACGTATTTATCTATAATAAAATTTATCTAAAGAAAAAAATAATGTTAATATGCTTTAAATTATTTTTTAATCTAATCATTTAAGCGTGTAACATAGTTTCTTTAGATTCCAGAGAAAAATAAAGAGAATTTTATCTCTAATTTTATTGATGTTTTACGATGTTTTAAAATTATATTCTAGATGCAAATTTAAAAGGAACAGATAATGTTTATAAAAATGTAAAAAAGTTTATATAAAATTTTTGTTTATTTTGCCGTTATAATTCAATACGGATCAATTTAAATGTTTTATATTGGCACAAATATAAAGATATTCAACGGATTTAAGCAAAATTCGTTCATTCATGAGGCTATTAAGAAACAAAACTGCAGTAGTTAAGCTTATTTATTTTGAATTAAATCCAAGATAACTGCTTTGTCCTGTGACATTAAAATAAATAATGGTAATTTATATGTTTCTGGGTTATTTCTATAGAATGTTATGCATACAGGAAGTTCTATTAACAACTATTTACAATTCTAAATAACACAAATGACTATACTGAATAGAATTACTCAGATGAAGATATCACCAAGTTTAAATTTCTAAACATTAAAATCTATTAATCTTAACCCTCTAAATATTCCTGTCACATTATATATATTGTGAGATAATCATAAAATCATAAATGTCAAAGTTTATTATAATTTTTAATTTGGATTTTTTTAATTATAAAAAAATAGCTGATAAATCTGAAATGCTATTTTCATTTTTGTAATTTTTGTAATAACGCTTAAAGAAACCACTACTTAAATTTGTTGCAATACAATTAAATCTTACCTTCGTATATAGTTCATTATATAATTTTTTACCGAAAATAGTTATCGAGCAAGAAATCCCAATGGTTAACAAAGATACATGGTTGTATTTCGATTTGGTACTATCATATATTCGCTTCTGAAATTAGTAGTAAATTGAGTGCGGCGATGAACTGAAATACCCTCAAATAATGTGAAGTCCTGGTAATGTGGTCTTCACACAATTTCAACTCAAAATCGTACATAGTAATTTATACATACTAAAGAGCTCTCTATTGAATACTTATGGGAAAGATTCAATTACAAGTATTCATTGGCTCTTTGGGAGTATGATACTATTACGTAAGAAAGTGCTGTATTTATAGTACCTTCTTAATAGTATCATAGTAGTTGACCGTATTTTTAAGATTATTTTAAGGACGGTTGAAAACCGATAAAATAATCTTAGTTATCTGACTTTTGAGCCACAATATTATTATGTAATTTCTGCTTATTGTGCTATATCTGCTGCATAGTTTTTGAAATTAAAATAATTATATTTATAAAGGTGCAGAGTACATTTTTCATAAAAATTAGAAATATTTAGTATGGTTAACGTTAGATACAGAACATGCCAATAATCTTAGAAAAGTGGGTTCATTACGTGTTTTGATATGACTGACTGCTTCAATATTAACTGCACAGATAATCATTATTGCGTCTTCTACAGCTGTGGTTCGAATATGGATTTTGATATCAATTAGTAGTTAAAATATGTTAAAGAACACAGAAAAATCTGTAAAATTTGAACCTGGTAAAAATTAAAGGTTTTGTTTAATTTATATTTGTTATACACAATATTTAACAAGACAGATGCCTTTTTAAATTATTTTTAACTCATTGAAAATATTTTGATATTTATATTAGTGAGCTCTATAATGGCCTCTTTATTTCTGGACTTATCACACCGTCATCAGACACAAGACCAGCCTCAATATATCAATTTGTTTTTAATAGTATACATTTCAGACTTACAGTCCTTCGTCAGCTATTTTAGAATTATTTAAAGATAAAACCAAGTAAATTAAACCGCCATTAACACTGCTAGTTTAGATCTTAATATAACTTTCTTCTTCGGCAAAATTGACATATTTACAACTATCCAAATCATACAAAGGAATTTTAACATTTCGCATTAATCGTTTACAGTTCCCTCCATTAAGTATTCATTAATAAAATATTAACAATTTTAGGTACATAAATATTAAAAATGGTTGTAAACTTACATTACAAGCGTTGGGATCGTGTTTATAACAATACAAGACATGTTTAATACAATAAAGTTATACAAACGTCACAAGTTGACCATATGCTATAACTTAAAATAATAAGATAATGCACTAACAACATTTTGATATTATTTAAACTATGCTTATTTTAACTGTTTAGTTTTATACATTTTAATGAAAATATTATTTTCTCTTAGCAAGTCTTTATCAGAAATAATAGGAAAATTTTTGAATTGAATTTTTTTTTTAAATCTCGAACGAATTTTTTGGCTGCAATTTTCAAATTACAAACCTATAAATTCTCACTGGTGTTCGTCTGCCTGTCTGTTTGTCTGATCGTTCGTCCTTCCTTAATCTCGAGAATGGAGTTAGGTAGTTGAAAGTCGTGACGATGTAGGAAAGCCTAGGGTCAGGAAGTCTCGATTAACTATATACAATATTATAATTTCAATTCAAAAATTTTCTCCAGAACGGAATTAGATGAATGACTGGCATGGTACTGTTGCTAGTAGGGACAAGATGTTAGTAAAGTTGAAAAAATTAAAAGCATATATATTGAGAGCATATATTTTAAATTAGATAAATTAAAAATATGATTATAAATTGCATCCCAACATTGTAACAATCTCTTAATAATTTTTGCTCATAACATATAATAATATTTTCAAAATGTAGAGATTATTTCCATGTATGTGTAATATATGATTGAAATCTCTGTAAATATTGTAAAGAATTTAACTAAAATTTTATTTAAATTCTATCACTACATTAATTAATAGCACTTATTTCCAAAGTTGTTATTCTATTGGTAAATTTCTTAACAATGAAATTACGATGTGCAAATCTTAAAAAACCTAACTGTTTTGTCTACTGTTTAATATAGAGTTACAATTAAAATTAATTTATTCATTATTTAGAAAATCAATTTACAATTTTTGAAACTCACTAAAGTTGAGATTCTTTTATGTATGTGAAACAATTATTTTTATTATATTATTTCACTATCAAAGTTGCACCACTTTTCATAATTTCAGTTCATACTAATGTCATTACATAAATGAGCATTTACTAATTTAGTGGCTGATGTTAATAAACAGCATCCAAATTATAAACCTTGGTGTTAAATCATATACTAATCATGACATGTAGTTTATATATTAGGATCTTTCAATAACATGCCAAATGGCTTAACTAACCAATACTTGCTTAATACAATCATTCTCTTTTCAAATAGACTTCATAACTTTATCTATCATTTTAAACCATTAGTATTATTACTTTTAGTGTATTATTTTATTCACATTTTTGTTTTTGTGCTTTTTATCATAAACTCACGTAAATAATCAATTAATAGAAATAGAAATAAAAACATTATAATATATTATTTTAACGTAAGACTTTCAAAAGACTAAATATATAATATAAAACATTATAATAAAATGAGTGCATCAAATAACAGTAATAATATTTTATGTATTCATAATTGATAGTTTGAAAAATAACGTGGATAAATAAAGAAAAATCTCAGTTATAAAAAGTAATATGTATTCAGAATNAATTAACATTATTATATAATAATAATAATAATAATAATAATAATAAACCAAAATGGAAATGTATTTAAAAATATTCATAGTTAAAACGCAAATTGGAATCTTCACAATTCGTGCTGTTTATACCATAGGAAGACATAAATTCACTCTTCAGGGTTTATTCCTTTTTTAATCTCTTCTCCGCTTAAATATGTAAATATTTTATTGGCATATTCAAGAAGATTTAAAAAAAGTAAAGCCCATCAAACAGAACGATATTCATAAAAAAAATTCAAATTGAATATTTTTTATCAGTTTTAATTCTAATATACTATGATATAAAATTTTTTATGTTTTCAATTGTCAATCTCGAATGATTTTTGTTGTTTTATATTTGTCTTAATAAAATATTAGAACATATACCATTGCTGTAATTTATTTTTTAAGTCCTATCAAACTTAATCCTTAGCTTTGCATTGAAATGTTCTGTGTACATTTTTAGTATCGTTCTGATTTATTGTGATTTATATAAGTTTTCATTTTAAAATTTAACCGACATCGGAGCTTTTTTAACAAATTTACATATTATTCGGGAAAAAGTTTAAAAAATTCAACTCTGCCGTGTGCTCTTGTGTCCCTGTATCTAAAAAGAACAAATTATAGACTTCAATTAATGTTTTTTTTTCTAACTGTGAATATTAATTAGAAATTACATATGATAATTTCTAGTTATCGAAGCCAATTTGTATAAAAATCACTAATTTTGTTTAAATTATTATTAAATTTATTAATATAACTTTCTTCATTGAAGAAGATCATGATTAATATTGCTTGGAATAAATACAAATGCGTGATTTATAGTTATTATACGTATATATTTTAAAGTCTGAAATAAATATCAAAGCGATTGTTTTTCATTAAAGCGTTTTACTTATTTTTCTGAAATTGATAATAATTAAATAAGTTTTAAGTAATTGCAAAGTGTCACCTTCTAGAGTAAAATCATTGTGGCCTCATTTCTCTCTCTTGATCAGAAAAATTGCTAATAATACTGTTTTTTAGGCATAAAGAAAGAAAGCTCAATCTGCTTTATTTATTTTCTCAACAAGCAAACAAGCTATTTTTCCCTTCCTTTTTGCAAAAGAAACAGCTTCATGAATAATTATCTTGTTTAACAAAGAATGAAATCGCAATGATCCTACCCTAAAAGTTGATATTTCTCAATTAGAGTGGTTCGGGGAAGATACCTAACATTTTGCTTATGAAGGAAATTATAACGATAATTTGGGTTTTGGAGACCTCTAACGAAAATATCATATTCTTGAGTATGTTTTTCAAATTAAACTTTGGAGTATATGAAAAATAATTATGTATTATGTTTGCAATGACGACTTTTTCACTGTCTGGCATTTCAGACATCTCACCCCGAGTATTCGGGTGAGATGCCAAATGCCACTAGGGTAAGGTAACAAATATAATTGCATAAAATTAATTTTCGAATATCTTAACTAAATGTAATTTATTGCATATGTACTACAAGTACTTTATAGTAAGTGTAACAGCACAGTATAAGTATTGTTAAGTTCCCGCCTGTTCTAACGTGCTCTATAGCTAGCTGAAAGCTTTTTTCAGTCCAAAAACCTTTTTGAGAAGTCCTTATATAATTTCTATGCATATCCTGCAATAAAACGAAAAACAAAAATTTATTAAAAATAGGCATGTTATCCCAATAAAAATGTCCATTTTTCCCATTTGTCGGGATAAGATGATTAGTGGAGTCACGTGTTCTAGCATGTCCGATCGGGATCGGCGGTAGCTGACAATGGAAACTTTAGAACCTTAACTACATCACACATTAATTGTTTTTCGCAATTTTTAATAAATTCTACTTTAACTTTTAGTTTTAAAATGACTCTAGAAACATTTCACAACAAAAACTTCATTCTTATCTTGCTTTCATTCTTCTCAGATGTAGAAAATGTGGTAACAGTAGCCAACTGCAGCCTTCCGCACTCAATATTGGCCCAACGATCCATCGTACAAACACATGACAGTATCTGACGTCACCGTTTGAAAATAACAAAAATTAGGCACCTTCTCCAGCTTACCGTCTTACCTCGAATCACCACACATAATAGGGTAAAACCGGGTGAGATGCATAGTCGGGAGAGATGTGTAGAAGTTCTTAATTCAAATAATACTTAGTACAGCACATCACTAGTCACAATAATGATGACAGTGCGTAATGTTCTTGTGTTTCATTATTTTTCGAATGGCTGTTTAACAGATTTTTTCGTTAAAATTTAGCTTCTGTTTTTCATCGCTCTGTATCTTTTTTGTGGCATTCACATTGATATGAAATTTTCTGAAATTGAAATATATTTATATGGTATTTGTAACATATAAAAATAAGCAGGGTATGATATAGTCCAAGATTGAGGCTCTCCTAATAATTTTAATCTAAGATATAGAACTTGGCATCTCTTGTATAGTTTGAGTGAGATGGCTTCTGGATTTAAAAGAGAAACGGGTATTTTCTCTGAAATATTTTATTATGAACTTAATTAAGTTTATTAATTTTACATACCTACTAAATAAAAACAGGAAACTAGTGCGAATAGGGAAAAATGGACCGAACTGGACTTACTTCTTCTGGATGAAACAGCACATACTAATCGAATAAATTTCTATCAAGCAAGCAAAAAATTTAACGTTCCATATCGTACTCTTCACAGAAGACTTAAAGATAGTAATTTAGTAACGAGCTCTTGGATCAAATCAAATTCAATGGTATATACCCAAAAATGAAAAACACACTTATTTATCATATAATTAAGTAGTTACGAAATCGAGACAAGTAAAGTAAATTGGATTTGATATGCGATGCGCAAAAAAATAGATGCATAAAACATGTACATTAAAATGTATATTGTACAATGCAATGAGTGTAGAAAGTACAAAAACGCAAAATTTTTATTAAGTTAAACGTTAAATAATATAAGCATCTTACCTATAAGTATCAATATTAGGCAACTTTCCCACAGCTGCGAGAGAGTTGCCCAAAACGTACAAGTATTATTTCGTTGCTACCATCATGTTACGTGGAGCTTTTATTTAACTTTGTTTTATTTTATTAATTAAAAGCTAATACTTGTTTGTTTATGCGTTTTTTATTTATTTCTTCTGGAACCCACAGTTAAGCTACTTATATACTTCATAAAACTATAGGCATCTCACCTGGTTTTACTCTATGAATTCAAATAACCTTAAAGTAACCTTAAAGTAAACTTTTGGGAATTTAAATTAATATATAATCTGTTACGACAACAATTATCGCCGATATTAGCTTATTATCTTTGTCCCTTATGCTTCATTAATGGAAATATTTGTGAATAATTACTGATTATTGTAATATATATATAAATCTAATTATTGTATAAAGAAACAAAAATTCAAAGATTGTTATCATTATCGAATATTTGGAATATTGTTATCTACAAGTGTTATCTTGTGACAGAAAGAAGAGAGAAAATGCAATATACTTAAACATCAGATCTGAATAAAAAAATTTATGTATTAGAAAATAAACCCGACATATATATAAAAATAACATTATATTATAAAACTATAAAATTTAATAAATTTCATAAATTTATAATAAATAATGCGATTTATAATATAAGAATAAAGTACTCAATTCTACTTTTATTGTAGATTTTATACTGTCTTTAATTTTTCCACAGTCGCTAGCCATAAAAAGCTATGAGTTTCAATATCTTTAAAAGTAAAGAGTCGATATTTTCAACTGTAATTAACGAATAATTAAACTGCTAACGCAGCAATTAGATGTCTAGGATATTAGAATAGTTATTTCCAATTGTATTTTTCTTCGTTACTTGATATTGAAGAAAAAAGAACAAAGTTGCCCGAAAGTCAGTTAATCATTGTAGAGATTAAATTGCTGTTTTACTCAAATACTTTATTAATTACAAAACTTTACAAAAATTATTCAAAATGACCATTTCTTCTTAAATTATTACGGTTTAACGAATTCAGTTCACGATTCACGTTTACAGGTATTGCGGGGACATATAAAAAATAAAATACGGTTAACTGATTTTTATGCCATCCAGTATTCTGAATTTCCAAATTGAAACCTAATAAATTCTTTGAATTAAAGATTACAGATTACTAGTCAGTAATCATAATAAAATGCAATATTGAATATATCGTTCTATCAGATTATCGTTAAGTTATTTTCGAGAAATGTTAATTAATTTTTATCCTTAGGAAAATTAGAATTTAATGCTTATTATTCTTATCGTTAACAATTGTGTTTCTGATTGACAAATTGCCTTGAGTATTGTTGTTCTGCGGTCTGCCACTAAGAGTTGAATACCTCATTAAGATTGCTCATTAAGCAATTTTTCTCTGATGAAAGAACCGATGATTAGCAATTATAATCCTTATTAAAGTAAATTCTTTACAACGCAATATATTAATGATTATTTTATGCATATTAAAACAATATTTAGTTACTAATATTTACTTTTAATATAATTGTGAAGTTTAATTTTCATAAATATAAATTTATTAAAAATTATTGAAGCAAAAACTATTTAAAATAATTAAATTAAGAAAAAACTTATAATAGTTCAATAATTCTTGTAGCAATAAATAAATTACAATGAATAAGAAATTTATAGATAAAATTGATTAATAAATATAAATTAATCGATATTTTGTGACAATAATATCTAAAAGTAACAATTTACATAAAGTTCATTCGTTTCGTCAGACCAGTGTATACTATTACGTCAATTTGGCATCATTTTACGCTTTCCCCTTATAAATGTAACAATGACGTCAAAAAGTGTACACTGTTCTGACTACTCTTTTACTGGTTTAAAGTTAGATGTTGGTTATTTTAAAGTTTTTACGGAACAAATTTATTGTTTGCAAAAATTATTATTAATGAGAGCTGAAAAATAATAGAATCTGTAATATGGATATGTAGATTAATTATAGATTGTAACAGTATACATAAATAATACAACAAATAATAATGAAGCTTTGAATATTATAAAGCATTCAGAATAGTGCTTTATTACGCCAACTTGACATCATTCCTACATGTTTTCTAATGACAAAGTGTCAAAATAATGTTAAATTTACAAAAAGTTTCCAGAAAAAAATCAACATACTTTATGTTGTACAGATTTTTCAGTAATTCATCATTACGCAATTGAAGTTTGGAATTCATAAACACTCAAATGAATTTAACTGAAAAATTTTAAATATTTAAATAATTACTGTATATCTATATTTTATTAACTTTTGCAAAATGATTGTGTTATGGATGGTTCGATAAACCATATTTGCCATTATAAATGTTTTTTAAAACAATATCTTGAAGTTCGAAGAAATAAATTTTATTTTTTTCTTTTGCCAATGGGGAGAGTTTAAGCCTCTGTAGCTCGCTGTGGATCCGTCCCTATGCTATTGGATATTCTGCAATTTATAATAAATACGTTGATCTCCAGGACTTCTCAGAAGTCAAAAAAGACCTGAGCCACTTATCTTTTTGAAGTCTTCAGTTTATTATTTAAAAAAAAGCAAAATATGCTTAAAAACTATAAGTAATATTTTAAAAAATAAAATTCAACAAAAAATAAAGGTTTTAAATAAGAAAAAAATATAACAAATACTGTATTTTTGAGACCCCACAAATGGAATGCATTTTTTTAAGACTTACACATTATATAAACATATCATTACTTGTAAATATTTTTTCTTATAACTTATGATTTAAAATTACAGAATCCTTCTCGATTATTCTCTTGTTAATCTTTTTAAATTATAAATGCCATAGCATAATTGCATTTATAAATTTTCATAGATCAACTATAATTATTGCGTTTATTTCATTGATTTCCATAAATTTGTAGTCAACAAATGCCAGTGATAATAATAATTTACATTACATTACTGAATAGATTCGAAATTATATTTGAAAATTTTCAAAGTATCCAGCAGGGAGCATTCAATTTACATACCAACTGTTATTTATCTTCATATGTGTTTGCGAGTAGCTACGAGGATGCATGATTTCAGATCTACCAGAAAAATTTTTATGATTTTTCTTGTCTTTAGTATTTCGAAAATCGTTTAGAAGAAAATTCAACTTTCAAGGTTATTATATCTCGTTTATATACTTGTTATCCTGTCTTATAAAACTATCCCGTAAAAGAAATGGAATATAGGATATCTAGGTTATTTAAAAGCCTATAAAATATTTGAATTTTTTTCATTTTTTAAAACTCTTATAGGTTCTTTGAGGGACCTTTTTGAAGAGGTCAAAAATTTAAGAGTACCAAGAGTTTCTAAATTCCATTTTTTTATATCAAAAATTTAAAAAAAAGGGAAATTGAATATTATAATTTTATATATTTTTTCAATAATAATAATTTAATTCAAATATTTATCTTTTATTAAAATAATTGAATTTGTTTTCCGGCGGATATCTGTACTGGCCTGCTTTCTCCTCTTTTATAATTGAATTACTGCAATTAAGAAACAAACTGCTCAAAATAAATTTAAAAAAATAACTTATATGACCTATGATATCGTATATATAAATTATTTTTTATGATAAATGAAAATAAAATATATTTATAACACTTATCAATGTACCTTAACAGTTCGAATTCACTTTAGAATATTTAATCAACTTTACATCACAGTAAAATATTTAATCAGTTGCCTATTAAAAGAAAATAATAGATTAATGAATATTTGATTTCATTATCTTTTAATAAATTGATTATAGTTATATATACATTAAATTAGTCTTTGATTAATTGTCATTTATATGTCATTAAGTTTTACTTATTAGGCAGCATCTGTTACCGAACAGGTGTCGAAAACGTCATTATATACACATATGTTAGTTAGCAAATTATTGTTAAAAATTGATATAAGTATGATAATTAATCATTTTTTCTTCGATAATTTCGATAATTTGGTATAATAAGTCAATCATTTAAAATTATAAATCAATTAGATTTCGATTGTTTTGATGGACACACACTTAATTATTAAGGATAAAGTTATGGGATTGAAATTTATATTTGTATAAAGTACAGTCAAAGTTCGATTTAGTTTGAAGATAACAGTGTCATTTGCAATACAACAATCATAAATTTAGTAATTCACATATTTTTGCAGGGGTCTGTTTCTATTTAATATTTATGGGAAAGATCTGTTCACGAGTATTTATTGATCCTTTACCAGGGTGGCTTTATTTAGGAAAACGCTACATCGAAGTTTGATTATATTAGTCAAAGTTTTATTAATACAATAATTATATTTTATTTCAAGCAAAATTATATAAAAAACTCATTAACTCATTTAAATTCTTTAAACTGAAATTAATAAGTATAAAACTTCATAAGCTATCGATCTCTAGATCGTGATTATGTGATTTTTTTGTGATTAAATTTCTATTTATTATTAGTTATTATATATATTTGTTGGTTTACTTTTATCTACAGTGGCTATCGTATAATCACACAAAATATTATAAATTAGATTTGTGATGTCGTCAAACCATCATTACGTTAATTGCATTTTGCAGTTGCGATGTTTGCAGTTGTTTCTCATTCATTGCATTCTATCGTCCCGCCCTACAGTTATTAAATTGCGGAAGTAGTAAATCTCGAACAAAACCGTATATTATGCAAATAGTAAATTTGTGAAGTGTTCGTATAAATAACACTAGACTAATTTGTTTCGCACGAAGAACAAAATGTGGCTTTGTAAAAATGATCCCTCTTCTTCAAGAAATTTGCTTCCATTCCTATATAAAATAATATAATTTCTATAAATTCTTTCATTAAATTAATACTTCATTATAAAAAAATATGTACTTGCGTAATAATTCTTTATAATTTTTCAATTATAATATTTATTAACAAATATATTTATATATTGATTCGTTTATGAGTTCCAGTTATATATTTTGTCATTTTTCTGAGCTTTATTTTAAAATCAGTTATAGTTCATAAATACTTTAATTTTTTTAACATTATCAGCAATGTTCTGCATGAAATTTTTATAAAATTCACTTTATAAACTTGACTACTTAAACGTTTCTGCTCATGCATTAAAAACTCCATATTGATGACAAATGGAAAAATCAAAGAAAAATTAACTAAAGCAAAAAATTAATAAAAATATAAAAGCTTGTTTTGTTAAATTAGATGATGAAGAACTAAACTTCGTTAATTTATATAGTTTTAAATTAATTGCTCTATAAGCTTCACTAATTAATTAATTTCAATTATCCTAGTTTATATTTATAAATATATTTATTCAATTATTTACGTAAGAAATTTATAGATAAAATTGATTAATAAATATAAATNTTTAATTATATTCTCGAAAATTTAAAGTGAATATTTATAATAAAAAAATAATTAAAAAATTTAAATTTTATTTTATTCATAAATAAAAAAAACTTAACACTCATATTTTTTAAAAAAAATATTCTCTTTATTTGTGTATACTGTATATTTAGATGACAAATTCTCCTAGTATTAAATTAAAAAATTTCTTTATATAATTAACTGTCTTCTCAATCAATAAATACATATTTGGCAGAGTGGCAAAGTTTTATTGTTTTGAACTAAATATTACAAATATATTCACATTTGAAAAAATGTACAGTTTGGATGATCGGTGTACTACGTTCAGACATACCGACATTATTTTTGGCAATAAAGAGGGTTAACCGAACACGTTTAACCTTGTTGTTGGAAAAACGCAAAAGGAAAGTGATTATTAATACGAGCGGGTATCTGAACAAAAGAAGAGCCAGATGCACTGTGATCGTATGCGTGAGCTTTATTTGTTTGTTCTGCGTGTCCTTTATCGGCGACTTTACTGTGTTCGCTGGTGTGATCTTTAAAGAAATCGGCCAATTTAAAGAAATGCTTTCCAGTAAATCCCGATTTTCCCGAATCCAGAAATTTGAGATTGGAAAAGAATCCTCCTTGAGCTCCTGATGTGTCGTATTCTTTGGCTTTATCGTGAAAGTCGCTTTTGGTGTGATAGGAAAACTTTCTTTCGTATCCGGTTCCCTCGTCAATTTTGCTCCCTCCTTTATCGTGAAATTTTCCTTTATCTCGACCGTGGCCGGAGAATTTCGCATCGGATTTGATCTCGGTCTTTCCGTGTTGATGGTATTTATCTGCGGCTACATCGTCCAACTTTGCAACGGTCCCACTTTTACCGTGATCGTGAGATTTTGCACTAAGTTTATCGTGATCGTGATGCTTATATGCGCCTAAATTATGAGCTTTAGCCTGCTGATGAATTTGTTGGTGTTGTGCATAAACTCCGACCAGTGAAGATAATAGTAATATGATTATAATCTATAATAAAATAATAGTAGTCTTATATAAAAGCTCATTAAAAGTAAACTTTCGGAAAATAAAAACGTGCCTACTTACGTTCTTCATTTTACTGTTCAAATTCCAAACTGGATCGTCTTTCATTCGCGAGTTGTTTAAATAGCATTTCTTACTTCGGGTCCATAAAAAAAAGCAATTAAAAAACAAAAGTTTTTCTGTTGCTAAAAGTGATAATATAGAAACATTTGTAATGAAGGATAAGAAATTGAATACTTTTGGAAAAACATTGAAATAAGAAAAGGAAAACTGAGACAGGTACAATGAGAACTTCCCGTTTCTCATAAACCAACCAAAACTGAAGCAGAACTAATGGATCCAGCTTTGTTGTGGTACAGAGCAGGGTGCTTCGAACCATAGTGCCACTAATATCACCTATTGTCAAAACAAAATTCAGAAAAATGCTAAAATGTTTTTGTAATGAAATTATTACTCTATAAATGAAGAACGTATAATGAAAATTTTATGACTGAGGATTAAAGGGATGTCGTAATTGTTTTCCATTGCCATTTCACTTAGCATAAACCATAAATATATATTATTTTTAAGTGAAAGTAGAGGAAAAAAATAAAGGAAATTTTAATGTTTAAAGCATTTGAAAAAAAGAAACAAGAAACTATCCGATTGAGAAAACAATACGTAAATAATAAGATAACGGAATATAATAGTGTATTTTAATAGAAAATATTTTAAAATTATTTTACATACACGTGGAGATCAATAGCTAATAACTAATACTTAACTATACTGTAGAAGAATATAATTAAAACACTAATTAATTTACTTTAACATTTAAAAAAATATTTTTGCCCCGCTTCTATTTTAGACGAAATTTTGTTATTCGTTAAAACAAAGAAAGAGGAACAATGTATGTTTTTACTAATTTAAGTTTATTGTAGTTACTAAAAATACTTTTTAGGCAATTCTACTAAACTTTTCTAAGAGTCACGCCTAATTTATTTTTCTTCAGATTTACCCGTAATGCCAAGTTTTGGCCTTAATTTTAATGTTATTTACATCGTTAATGAGCTACTTTAGTTGATAATCATTAACAGTCGTACATCTCAGATAGTTTGTAAACAATCGGCTTAATCAAATCAACTTGTTTTAGTAAGAAAATTAAAGAATAACAAATAATTTATATCATTTAATACATTTTAATTTATAATGAATGATATGCAAATTTTGAATGACTAGTAATATTGATTAAATATTATTAAAGGTAAATATTTTCACTTAATTTCTGTAAATAATTTAATTTAATTCGAAGTATTATAAATAAAATTTTTATCTGTTTTATTCTAAGACGAGAAGAAAAAATATTATCTTATACATATTTTCCCATGTCCTAGCTATTTTTAACACTCATAAGCAGTAATTATGCTGTAATATCAATATCAATATCAATAGTATAAATTGAAAGTCATGTTAGAACACTGGTTTTAATCTATGGCATATGTACTTTCTAAAGGTAGATGCAAAGAGGAAACTGCGAGATGTTTAGGTGTTCCCCATACAATAGAAGAGGCTTAACAATTTTTTTGCAATTGTTTTCTCATTGAATAAATGTGTAATTAAGAAACTGATATAAACAATTAAGTTTGTTTTACAGGAAGGAAATATCGTTTTGGAATATGAAAATGGTATTCTAAAACGAAGGTTTTTAACCTATGGCATATCTCATCCTGAAGAAAATGCAGAGAAGAAATAGAAGAGGCTTTATAATAATTGCCTCCCAGAAAATATTTTGTAATTAGTACATACAATTCTAATTTTGAGAGAGGTGCAAACAATAAGTTCATTTTCAGGGAAACTGTTCTAGAGAAGATTAAGAACCTCGTTTCCTAGGGTTCCTAATTTTTTCTAAAATAATTGCATTGTTCGTTATAAGTCTATTACACAATTCTATAACAATACAATAGATACATAGCAAACATTTATTTTGAGAATAAAAAAATATTAAATTTTTATTTTTTAAAAATTCCAAATGTTATAAAAATTTTATATTATATAAAAATTCTGATTTTTCAGAATATAATTTAAAAATTTTTTAGAGTATGTAAATAACTTGGTCTTCTCCCGTACGGAATAAGAGAATATATTTTTATATTCTAATATATTTAAATAAGAAAAATCTATATTTTTCTGCTTAAAAGAATAGAGACAAAGTCGTTTTCGTTTTCAACGTAAAAAAGTTTGAATATTTTGTATATAAAATTCTTAAAAAATTACATTTTTACAGAATCAAAATAATATAATTTAAAACAAAAGTTTGTAATATATATGTTACTTAAGATTTATTTTAATAAAATTTAATAGTTTCATCTTTAAGTTTTAAAACAAAATTTATAGTTTCTTTATTTTCTATTCGAAGCTGTCACTATATTTTATTTTCATGGAAACTTTATCACGGTATAAAGTAGAAGTTTGCATATAAATTTAAATATAAAATATTGTTAAAATATTAATATTATTAGTTAGAAGTTGACTAGTATTACCTAAAAATCAATAAAAACGTAATTTATTGAGATAGAAGAAAAAAATTCATTTCATTGGTATACCCAGTAGTTTCCAGATTAAGTCATAAAATGCTGGATGTCGTAAAGATTTAAACACAGTAGTGTTCGATTTCTAAAAACGACTTTCATCCACACCAACAGACTTTAAAGGCACTAAAAGATTTCGGTTGTATAAAATTTGGTTTCACTATAAAAGAACTGAGAAAAACAATTCTTTAGAAATGTTTTCGATTTTTATTATTATTATTATTATTTCGGAAATGAAATTTGATGATTATTTTTATACAGAATCGAAAACATTAATTAAGTCAAAATAACGGTGCATTTATTTATTTAAATATATATTTATATACAATATATAGGCCTATATATTATATATAAGGCCCATTTATTCGCGTTTCATTGGATGTGAGTCGGGTAGCGTTATGTTCCAGATGCTTTGTTAATTTTAATTTTAATTCTTTTTCACTAGAAATTTGCATGTGACTGGAAAAGTTTTAGTATTTTCTCTTTATTTTATGTATATTTTTAAATTTCCCATAAGATACTAATTTTAATAATAAGTAAATAAAATTAAAATATTTATAAATAAAATTTAATAAACAAGATAAAGTTAGGACTCATTCCTATTCTTAAAACTAAAGTTTTAAGTAAAAAATTAAAAACAATTTTTTAAATAGTAAAAACCTTAATGTTTTTTTAAAAAATAATATAGAATTAAATATTTAATTCTAAATATTATTTAACTATTTCGTTAAATTTTTAAAAACCTTATATAAATAAATAAAAAAACCCTTCAAAAACACTTTTTTTTAAGTTTTTTTAACGGTCAGAGAAATCTTATATTCGAAATAATGTAGTATAAAATGTAAAATGTATAAAGTTTATTTAGAATTTAAGACTCTTGTAATCTTTAAAAATAACTTCTTTCTTTATAAAAAAAATTAAATAATCATTACAATTAAATATGTTGTAATTCTTTAGTTTAATAAATTACAGTATTTTCAATTTTTTTATCTAACATTTTTTAAAAATTGGAATACGTCTGAAATACTACAATTCATAAAATGAAATATTTTATATAATAATTTTTATTTATAAAAATCTTAGCTAAAATTTTATACAATTATTTTTTTAATTAATGCTTTTGTTCAACATATACTCGAACTGTCAATTTTTATACATTTGACTTTGCGAGAAAAACTTTTGATAGTTATATTTACTATTATTCTTTATTTAATAAGATTTGTAAAAGTTATTCTTAAGATATAGCCTGTATTTACTGATTTACATTAAAAATAATTTGATCTTCTGAGATAAAGGAATATAAAAATTCTATTCAATACAAAAATTAATTTTTCACTTTTTATAAATATTTTATTCTACAATATATGAAGGTATGGTTTCAAGTTGTGCATGGCCTTAAGGTGTAAACTTGTGAGGCAGTTTTATATAACTTTACATAATACTGTATAAAGTTCGTAATATGAAATACTTGGTATTGTAATAGGGTTTGCAATACTGGAATTTGAATACCAAGAACGAGCATCGATATGAATATATCTGTATATGTCTGCAGCTCTAAAACACGAAGCTCTGGGAGATAATCTGGATTACCCTCTTTCTAAAACCGTCAGTGAAGATCTTAGTGAAGTTCTTTCCCAACTCTGTCTCGTTGAGTTGGTTTCCGTGTGTATCACGATTCGATGTAGTGATCCAGGTTCGATGGAAAGCACACCTCCACACTCAAATTGATAATATTTACAGTTTATTTATAGATCCTATACGTAGAAGGTACAAGTTCGAAAATATAATATATATATATATATATACACGATAACAATGCGTGGTGACTCACGTACTAGATTGATTTCTGGGAACTTTAAACTTTGAAGACGCCTCAATCAGCTCGTGGAGTTGGCTCAACTGCACGGTCCATCCAGTCTCCTCACTAACCCGTCCCGGAGATATTTGCCAGAGGAAAACACTCTCTCTACGCTCAGCCGGCCTTCCAAGTCCCTGAGATTACCGTGTACCAGTCTCTTGCCCTTCTCTCCTCTTCTCTCGTTCGCCGCAATTTAAGGATTTTTTTGGACGGGGACTTCCGACCAATCACAACCCTTTCTTGCCCGAACAGCTTACACTCGGGTCCGCCGTCATCCGACGAGAGTGAAGCTGCTTACATAAACGTTAGCCACTTGTTTATATTCAGCTGTTTACCGTATGGCAAATGGTCTAACGTCTGACTACAGGTGGGTCCAATTGATAAAGCCGGCGCTTCCCTTGTTTTCCCTCTGTTTACTGGTCAACACCTTACAAGTGATATTACCCGACCGCACGTGGGTCCAATTGACAAGGTCACGCTTCTTTTGTTCCCTCTATGCTAAAAGGTCAATACTTTACACCGTCATTATCGTTTCGTATATTGTAATATTAGTTTTCATTATAAAGTATAAACAGTTAGATTCTCTAAGCACTATTACATAAATAAATATATTAATTTATATATTTATCTTTGAATTATTTATTTCTGTTTATCAATTAAAAATTTAATTCTACATAAATTAAACGATGTAATATTTTAAAATCAAGTTTTAAACTATATTTCTCATTCTATTATTTAAACCCTATTTAATATTATCAAGTAAATTTTATGATATCGCATAGACGTTTAGTAATTTACAGATAGAAAAATCTAATATCAGGAAAACTTAATTGTGTCGATAATTAATTAAAAATTTTATAAGATTAAAGTTTGCTCGTGCTTCTTGAATTGCCTGGTAATTTAACTAATTTTTTAAAACTATTTTTATTTATAAATTAATTTTAGGCGCGTTTTTTGCAGCAATAAACCTAATGAATTTTTTGAATTTTTTATTTTTTGTTAAAACTATTTTTTAATATAAAAAGTTTCTTATAAGAATTGGTTATTCTAGATTTAGATATAAAAAATTTTCCTGATTTTTTATTGATATAATACAATATTGTATCGAACACCCTATAAGTTATGTTATTTTCTTTTCTTTCTTTTTTTACCTGTAATTCTAGTGGAATTTTTGATCGATACTCTTATGTATCATTCTATCGAATAACATTTTGCCTTTTTTATAGATGTTCAAGGTTTTGAATTCCCATAAAATTGACATAAAATTCAATAAAATCGTTTCTACGTAGATTCTTATATTATTTGAAATCTTTGAATTGAAATTGATGGAGAAAACAGTCTCGATAGTTTCACATTTATATAAAATTTTCTTTATTATATATATATATTACAGTCAAAACCCGTTTTTAGTTAGAAC
>NW_019385745.1:1252152-1283778 GCF_000671375.1 Centruroides sculpturatus | reverse complement strand
TTATGTCTCCCCTATTAACTGAGCTTTTTAAGTATTGATATCTAATTTAAATAATTCATTTATATGTGCATAATATATTGAAAATATACATTTTAATTTAGAAAAATATATGATAATGGTTTAATTTTTAAATTTTACTATGAATAGTTGAAATATTAGGCTAAATATAGGCTAATTAAGACGATTTTTATTTATTTCATTTTTTCCAGTGCAACAACACTCAGGTTAATACTCATATTTCGATATAAAATAAAAGTTGAAAAATTATTAAAATGAACTGAAATAAAAAAAAAACTAATAATAGTAGATATAATTTATTTATATTCGAATTATATTACTATTAATTTAATTCTATTGACACTTTCTAGCAATGCTTTTTATATTCCTAGAAAGTTTTTCCCAATTGTTTTAGATAATTTCTAGTTATTATTTAATTACATATACTATAAACTCCGTTTATTTTTCTAGAAAAATTTTTGATAATTATTTCAAGGAGTTATTATTTTTATGCTTTTCTAAACCATAAAAAGTAATAATTCCTTGAAATAATTATTGAAAGTATTCCTAGGAAATAGTATAATATATAATCATTTAAGTAATTCAAAATATGAATAAATTATATAAGTTATCAGTTTCTATTATTGGCTTTCTATAGAAAATACTGTGATTTAATTTTTAATAATTTAGGATTTTTAAAATTTCATTTTATAACAATTCATTATACATATTTTTAAATTTTGTATTTTTATTTGTAATCCGATAATTTATCGTTTTTTTTTCATTAATGTTAATACAATTACTATTAAATTTATTTATGATACGAAATTTAAATTTTTATGCAGTTATTTTATATATTTTACTGTATTTTTTACATACCTTATCTTCCTCGGAAATATAGTTTTATTTTTTAATATAAAGAATAAAGTTCTTTTTAAATTTTATTAATAAAAATATCTTATTGAATAGCTTCAAACTGAAATAGCCTTCAAAATTTGCAGTAAGCTTGTTGTTTATAAGAACTCTGCTTCACCATTATTATTACTTTTATTTTTTTGTAAGGGTTATGTCTGGAGAGAACTTTATAAATCTTATAACTGTGAATGTAACAGCTGTAGAAATCGCAAAACATATTCTATACGCTACTTTATCAGCAAAATTTTATATTACAATTGTCATTCAACTGAGAATAAAAGTTTTTTTCCCTATATAAGGCAATAAAATAAATAGAAGAAATGCAATGTTTAGAATATTAGTGATTTTGAATAATTTTTGTTTATATCGAAAAAAAACATATGTGAAGTTTTATTTGATCTCTTGAAGTTAGAGATTTGAGTGAATATATTTATCTTCTTATGTTTTAAATACTTTTCTCCGTAATATTCTCTTTAGCAAAGACTCCGATTTAGAACTATTTTGCTATCTGCTAAGTCATATGAAGTAGATAAAAGGCTGATATTAGCATATCACACTGGCACAAAGCGAATTGATATATCACACAGTAATTGAAAGTCTTACCTTTTCATTAACTGATGAAATGTGCAATCTACGATTATTAATATTTAAATGTAGGTTCGTTGAAATACACCGCTACCATCAAGTTGGTTTAAAACATGAGTTTATTTACAAAATAATACGTTCATTAATGAATTCGTCTAATAAACTATATAATGTATACAAAATTAATGTTACTAGACAATCGTCAAAAATGGGACGTCCATAGTTCCGTCGGGGAAAGTCCCGTTTTCAACAATTGTCTCGGTACATTAATTTTGTGTACAGTATATTATATTGTTTATTGAACGAGTGCCTACTAATGGACTGGAGTATAGAAAAGACTGGACTATCTACACTCTTCCTTCCATCTTAGTATTTTATCCGTACCTGAGCACTTTCTGTTAGAGGAGTAACTTTTCTTCTATATTCAACGAGCGCACAGTGTACCTGAGATCATAGTACAGTGTCGAATCTCGATTTTAGGAAGAGAATTTCAACCAATCATCAATATTTTGGTCTCTGGGAAAATCTTACTTTTACGTCCACCTAATTCGAACTTGGATTGCCATCCTCCCACATGTTTACTTGTTTATTGATTTCCTTTTACACCTGAAGATAGTTTACGATCAGGTTACACTTAAGGCAATAAAACTTATTTATCTCTTGCGCTTTCCCAACTCATGGGAATAATCATCATACGGCATACCATATTGACATAATTATAGAATACATAGTGATTTAATGCAATGAATATGCTAATATACTGCGCTATATGCTAATATGATATACGGGGTAGTCTAACTCAAGTTATTCTGGATAACATTGGTATAAGAATATAAATTAAAATATCAGACAGAACAGTATAGTACGATAGCTTATTGCTATCTTGATATGATTGATTGTTTGCAGTAAGCTATTCCACAGTAAGTTACAATACAGTTGTTAGGAAAGCATCAAGCTATATATTATTCATTGTTCAATAAATCGCTTTAATATAGTAAATAAATATAGAAACTTTATAAATCATTATACAGTATTATTAATTAACAAACTTCTGTTATATAATAATAGAATAAGTTCTTTATTACTATACAAGATTGTAATTAACAACTTGAAACAAATCACCAATAAGTAAAATAACAGTGAAAGTGAATAATCATATTGTTTGTACCTTATTATTTTAAAATTAGGTTTACATATTTTAGTATTATTTTTAACATTTATTTTTAGTTTACTGTTTGATTATGAGTTCCAATCACGAAGAAGATATTCCGAGTAATTTGCCTTATCATTAATAAATCAATCCAAAAACCATCGACTATAGTGCAACCCGCATATCTTTTTCCAACTATATTTTAAAATCAGCAATGTTTACATTAAGCAACCCGCAGCCAGGAACCAAAAATCATTCTCTAAGCGCTCAACTATTAGTGTTTACACGAAGTTTATAGGAAATGGGTATTTCCATTCCGCAGTTCCGCTTACATTTGCAACAACATCATAACAAGTTATTTGGTATCAGAAAATAAACATTTTACCAACAGTCATAGATAACATGATGACGAAATTAAATAGCTACAGAATTTTAGATCGATACCTTTATTATCATTATTTTTTTATCATAAAAAATAATATTTTGTAAAACTGTTTAAAAGTTTTGTTTTTACTCTATTTTTAAATTTAAAAAAAAGAATATTTGATAAATTAGAATTTATAATTTATATTCGACATAAATACATTTATTAATATTATAAAAGTTATAAAATATTGCAATAACGTTAATGACTTAAAATAAATATAAATTTAAAATTATTTATTTATTATATTTTTCATAGGTTATCATCAAAAAATATCTAAAAACAATAATTCATTCATAAAATTTAACGAAGCAAAGCTAGTTGCGTAAAACTAAAACTTTTTACAAATAAAATATTTTCATATGAAACAAAAATACTAGACATCAATTTTTTGAAAATTCTAACATTTTTAAATTTTATGAATTCAAATTATATATTTAACTGTGATGGAATCAAACAAATACTATTTTTAAGCAAAAAAAAATATTAATATTTTATCATATAGGCCTATATTTAATTTAATATTAATTAATTAAAAAGGCTAAATCTACGACATTCTCCTATTGTTTATAAAATTCATATTAACATTGAAATTTCTCGAAATTCTATCACATCTTCAAAATTGAAAAACTTCTATAAATTTTTTTCGATAATATTTGTAATTAAACAATTGTAAAATATTAAAATTAATTTTTATTCTTGTAGAGTCTAAAATATTCAATTTAAGATAGTTATAGGATATTGTTGTATAGAATCGAGATAACAATACCCTATAACCATCTTAATTAATATTATTGGGCTGCAATTTGAAAAAATTTTAGATCTATAAATTCCCTCTGTCGTCCATCCGCCTGTCTTTTCTTAATTAATAACGAGAATGGTATTGGAGAAACGAAACGCAAGACCAAACATGAAAGCATAAAGTCTGGGGGCCCCGATAAACTGTAGAGGAACTTCCAATGTAAAGTGGACATTACGTTATTTCAATTCAAATATTTTCGTCTGAAAGGAGTTAGATGACCAGCACCGACTTCATTTTTAACGAAAAAGTATGATATGTAGGGGCAAGACACTATAGTAATAGTTTGAGGTGGAGAACATATATATTTAAATTCAATAAATTATTTATAATATTGTTTATAAACTTTTTCTTAGAATTAATCTACCAAGAAATTCTTTAAATAGATTTCTTGATCTTAATATGGTATAAAATATTACGTAATCATATAGTATATAATACACATTTTAATAGAAATATCTTACATATAAATTTACAAAATAATTCTGTAAATATAACGTTATCATTAGTCGTAAAAAACATTAATGGAAATATTTACGTTTAAATTTGTTAAATAAAGTAACATAAGTTAGCTTAAAAGTTAGTTATCGGAATATTTTCTGACATTATTCTATAAACTGTTAAAAGCGGCTTAGAACAACTGAGTTACTATTATAAAATGTACCGATTAATTGACTTTTGATATTTCTATATAATTTTAAATGAAATAAATCGAGGTGGTTACTAAGAACTTTCGTTTATTAAACACAATATAACAAAAACGTACACAAATATAGCTTTATAATTGATCAAATTACAGTATGTGTATGATGTAACATCTGAAGTAATTTATTTAACATTTCCTTGTAAGCTATTTCTAATTTCTCAAAATTAAAAATTTAAATATATGCGGGGTTAATATTCTCGAAAATATCTGTTTTGATAAATTAAGAAACAAATGAAAAAAATCGCGATAATTTTGTTAAATATAATTTAATATATACGAAACCGCCAAAGTCATAGAGCATCTAATGCAGTGATTTCCAAAGTGGGCGGTGAGTAAATGTAAGAGGCGAAAAGAAGCAAGTGGGTAGCAGGGAGAGCTGGAGGAAAGGTATTGAATGGTGACCATAGATGAAGGTTGGGGTCACTGACAACCCTTCTCTTTCCTCTTAAAACGGGTAAGAAGAAACATTAAGTTTAATGGTTTCCAGATTTTGAGAACAATGTTTTGTAAGGACACAGAGTATGAGGTTCATAAAAAAAGTTTTCCTAAGAATATTTTCAAGTCTCTCACAGAAGGAAAAATGACGGGGTAGGTTATTCTGGAAATGTCGGTCGCGATCCCTCACCACAAGGTAGGTCCATTGTATCCTGGACGAATCTACGATGGGTATTAAAAGGCCTTCTTACTGCCCACAGGGTGGAAACAATTTTAAAAAGTTGATTTTCCCCTCTCTCAATGCTCGCTTGGTTCAACATATGTTGAAGAGATGATTATTGTTTATATGGAGTGGCCAGCGCGATCTCCTGACCTAAATCCCACCAAACAAATCTGGGACGCTCTTGATACGCTTGTTGCTGTCTCTTTTCCTTTCCCCAAACTCTGCAGTGACTTCGAGTTAATTTACAAGAACAATGAGCATTTCTACCTACGAATATCGTAGACACAATCATTAATAGATTTGAACATCAGTGTCGGTGCTGTTCGTGGCAACCACATACCTTATTGAGATCATTTTTCTATTTAATTTGATATTTATATTATGAATTTTTTATTTGTACAGTAATACAAAATGTAAATACATTGTATCAAACAAATGTCTTGTAATTTTCAGTAACGTATGCTATCACCAAATTTCATTCAAATTAGATGCATTGTTTTGGCTCACAAGTGGTCGAGTGGATAAAACCATTGAACACGCTAATAGTTGTTCATGGGTTCGCGCTTCGACAATGGGTTGGTCACGTGGAGTTTCCAGATTTTATTCATGGGTTCGCGCTTCGACAATGGGTTGGTCACGTGGAGTTTCCGGATTTTATTCACGTTTGTAGAGGTCAGTTTCCCATTGAAAGTCTTCTAGGGAGGCATCCCCTCGGCAGATCGCCAGCGATTAGTGTTGCCATATACCAACATGCAAATAAGCATATTTTTGAATTATAACAATTTTTCCATTTGTTCCTTAAATTATGGAAACCAGTGTATCCAAATGAATGCTCCAGCATTGGCCGAGTGAATAAAATTACACCTCACTGACGGGCAGGTCACGCGGAGATTTCCAGATTTTCTTTACGTATCTGATACTTAAATAGAGGCCTGTTTATCATACAATATAACATGTAAATAGTGACCTCTTTTTCATAGAAAGTCCTCCTGGGAGGCATCCTTCCCGGGCGGATCGCATATTGTTGAGTTTCCCTATTCCACGAAACCAAATTAATACGATAAAGTTTAAAAAGTGTCACGAACATAATGCTTCTTAAGTAGAGAATAATTAATGTCAACTCAACGTAAAACGTTAAGCAAACTATATCAATAATAAAAACTTTATTATCAATTTAAGAACGTATAAGATTTATTTAATCAGTTAGTGTGTTAACTCTTTTAATGTGCGAGATAATGTAATTAACGATATTTTTTATTGCTGCAATAGTTTGATAAACGTTTTAAGTAGGGTTTACATTAATCAGCTGTATTCTCTACTTGAATTTTTTAAAATATATATCTTAGACATTATTTGAGGAATATGTTACGGTAAGTAACTAATCTATATAATTTAATTTGTATAAAAGTTTCTTGAATTAGAGATAATGAAGTGCGATTATAAATTTATTGTATACATTTTTTTGAAACTCCTACTTTAAATAAGAGTTGATCGTTTTAGATTTTAGCAGTTTTAAAGCTAGATTTTGGTAGATTTTTTCCAATTTTTACAAAAGTGATTAGGATTATTAAAGTTGTATTTGTATACAACTTTAATAATGATCCTAACATGAATTGTACTGCAATATATAACTTTAAATACATGAAATATATGAAAAATACATTGTGAATTTTGTTTTATAATAAGAAGTTTTATTTTATCATATGCCTTCTATTATATATGTCTTATAATTAGAATTGTTAAAGATTTTAGAAAAAAATATTTATCCCTGAGACATTTAATAAGTGGAAAAGTTATAAAGATAAATGTTTTGAATAAAAATATTTTATAATTGTTTAAAATATCAAAATTTTAATAAAAAGATTGGTACAGTGTTTCAATTATTGGACAAAATAAGGAATTTTTAAATCGCCTAGCATCTATTCAATTTAATGTTGTTAGTTAGGAAAATAAAAATAATTTTACTAAATAAATACATTTTTGCATACTTATAACAAATTTATGTAATGAGACTACATAAATTAAGAACGGGCCAAAAAGGAAGTCATCTTAATTAATGATTTTTATAATTGCAATATGGCAAGAAATGTATTAAAACCTCTCACCCAATTTGTTCTTATCTGAATGACGATCACTCCAGATTTATCCCACAAGAGTGATTTACAAAAATAAAAAAAGATAAATTAGCAATTAATAATATACAAATCGAGAAGATACAATTAATTTTTCATTGTGTTTTGTCACTTATGTCTCCTGATAGTCATTGAATTTTATTAGCTTGAGATGTCGATTTATCTGGATGTTATCAATATCATATCAAAAATTAATTTTCTACCGCATTAAAGATCATTATTTAGTAATTTTTTAAATTCATTATGAATATTATAATTTGCTGTTGCATCAGAAAATTTAGATAATTATGATATAAAATTTGATATTGTTCAGTTTAAAAGATTAGTTTTTCTACTTTAAATTGGCAATTAACATTTTCTATTATTAGTTTCTTCAAATTTATTTTTTTATTTTTATTCTCCCAGGAAATTAGCGTACAATTATATTGATATTAATTATTATTCTACATAATTTTTATAGTATTAAATTTAAATTTTTATTTTTAAAAATAAGTGAATAAAATTTAAATGTTTACCATTCTTCATTTTTCTTTACTCTCTAGATACACAATTATAATAAAAAGAAAGAACAAAATATATAAAATAACAAAAGTTAATTAGATATAAATTTAATTATACACTTTTCTTTTATTTTTTAACAATGTGTAAATTTAATGCAATAATTATAAATTTAATGTAATTTACTTAGGAATATTGTTTTGAATTTTAACAGAATACGCATAAAAGTCACCTGTAAAAAAAGCGTGGATAGTGTCACAAAATAATATTGATTTAAGTAAATAAATTTATCAATTTATTTGTTTGTAAATTTTTAAAAATATATATATTTACGAAGTTTATATCAATAAATATTTAATTATTTTTATAATTACATATTTACAAGTTTATATTTTCAAGAAGTTAATATTGTTTTATTGTAATAAAGTAACTACATAAGATACAAATAATATATTTTCGAAGAAAATTAACTAATTGACTCTAGTTCAATCAGTGAATTTAATTATTTGGATAAATTATATTTAATAAATACTTCTTTTTTCATATAAATTAGATATTATACTGATGAAAATTCTGTTCTTGATAATGAATAAGTTAATCTGATTAATATGATGTATTAGTAAATCTGATATTCAAATTCATCCAAGCTATGCACAATAATTAAATTCAATTAATATTTATTACTTATTAACAATTCATGCTAAGTATATTAAATTCTTTGTATTGAAATTAATTCTTATAAATAAATTGCGTTAAAAGGAAATGAATTTATAATAATAAACGTGTTTCATTGTTTATTTCTAAATGTAAACGTTGAAAAATAATAGATTTTTGAATTACTCGCTAGATTTTCCAAGAGATTTGTTTTTTAAAATAACATTTTTTACTTTCATTTAATATTTTTTCTTCTATATGCCATATATTGTTGTAGAGTGTAACTTGAAAAATGTAACGATATGTCACGAGTTTAGTTGGTAAATGTCATACAAAAAATAAATAAAATCTTAAAAAAATGTTCATCTTCTTTGTTAAAAAGAGCACTTCTGTCATATATAAAATTCCCGTGAAATAATACTTAATTGTATTTTAATTAACTTATTTTTTTCTTTAATTCTTGTCACGTAAAGCGTGTTTAAATTTCAAATTTCGAGCAAGTCAACAGATGATGTCAGAACTAATTCTGTATCCTTCTTGTTAGCTTGGAAACAAGTCTTCTTATAAAATTGAAATGTCAAGTTTGATAGATATATAATGTCTTCTGCTTTTTATTTTATATTAAAAAGATAAGGCTTTTGTTGCTATCTCACTTTAAGAATCGCTCTGCTATATGAAAAGTCTTTGTTATTCATGAATAGATTATATGATGATCTAACAAGTTAAAATAACTCTTCATACAATATGAGTTGTTATCGCTTTTTTCGAATTTGGAAGTTTTTAGGTCATTCTTGATTTATAAGTGATGTAAACTAAAAGAATATACTGTCTTTTTTAAAGTAAAAATTATTTTAAATATTAATATCAAATATTCGAACAAATTTACAAAAACATAAAATAAGGTGCATCGTTGATATTAACAATTAGAGTTTTAATAGATGGAAATCTTTTTTAGAAAATAGCTGTTGGAATTTTTGCAACATTAACATATTTATATGATTTCTTGGAAGCAAAAGTTCGATGTTGTAATAAAATTTCTAAATATTTAACAATGTTTTATAGTTGCATAGAGTTGTGTTTCTCAACCGAATTATTGTTCTACAATTTGTTTCTTCCAAAACACATTGAGAAACGTTGGTACAGAGTTTTAAGAATGTTAACTGTAAGTTGTATGAAAAGCATAAAGGAATTGTATTGAGAGTCACTTTATTTATATTTTGTACGCGAAAAACTTCAGCTGATGGAAATCCGAAATAATTAGACCATTAATTTAATTTATAATATAATAAGAATTAATTAATATAATATAAATTTGCAAGTAATACGTGTATATTAAAAAATTCAAAAGATATTGAGAAAATTAACAAAAATTTTAATAACGTTATTAAATGATTATTTCATATCATTTTAAAATTAATATGTTTAGAACAAAGATTAGAATCAAATGCTGAGTAATCAAATGCTGCTAAGCAATAACTATAAAAAATAAATAAATAAAACTGTTTTCCCGCTTTTTAATGATGAATAAATATCAAAAACATTAAAAGTTAAGTATTTATAAATAAATAGATAATATTAAATATAGTGTATACATAGGTGTATATACATGTATATGTATGTGCTTGTGGATATGTGTGTGTATATATATATATGTAATATATTTTCATATTTATTATTAATAAAGAAAGTTATTTTAAAATTTAACGTAATGAATTTTCTTTAAAATATTCATAACTTAATACATCAAAATTTATTTATGAAACTTTAATGGATATAAATGTGCTAGTCATTTTATAACCTTTTGTTTCACGTTGCATTAAACTGTTACCATGAAATTGATTGCAATTTATTGTATGAAATAAAAATAAAGAAATAAATTGATAATAAGTTTATTTATACAAATAAATAAATTTTAATGAATAAATATTTTTAATATAATAAATTATCTCTTAGATATAACAGCTGTAAAATTTGAATAATTAATAAAATAAGTTTAAAGTTATAATATTAAATATCTATTATAAACTGTTTAAAAATGTTATTTGTTAAAAGATATGCATATGTTATTATCGCTAATAAGTTTAACTCTCGTTTATATTTGCCATTCAGTGACATTGCCAATGGATTAAATCACAAAATACAAACTTTTTTACAGCTTAAATGAAACTTTTTTGACGATTTTTGGATATTAATAAACTTAAACCTATATAAAGCTTTATATAGATACAACTTTATCAATTAAAAAAATTAAATTGGATAAATGCACTCTGAAAATAAACAAATGTTAGAACCTAATTCATCTTAGTTATAACAATAAAAACCAGGAGAAGAATTTACTAAAATATATTCTTAGGTAAGAGACAAATGCAATTTTGAAGTCTCCAAAACTCCTTTACATACCACAAGACTATACAGTGCAGTTGATCTTACGACCTTAATCTTGTGTAAAAAACGGTGAATTGTGAAGGATAGAAAATTTCAGTTTTTTTTCTTTTCTTTTCTTTCTTTTTTTAATAATTTTATTTTATTCATCTTGAGTCTACTTCACATTTAGCAATTTGGGTTAATAAGTCGGCTTATGTGTAAGAATAACATGTACAGTACTTTCGATAGATAGTTTCCACTATATCAAATTTCAACGTTCGTAATACATTAGAACCTACTCGTTCTCATTTTAAACCTAAAATGCTATAAATCTCTGCACAACAGATCAAAAACATTTTCTTGATGCACATATCGAAGAATATGCATCAATTTCATTGATGTACATTTTAATACTATAGACTTCTTTAATATCTGTTGACTTTAGTAGTTGCTCCGGAACTGTAGGATTTATTCACGATGGAAAATTTTATATACTTTTATAAATATAGTAATGAAAATTAAACATATAATACTAAAAGGAAAAAAAAACATAAAAATACAATAAAATGAAAAATACATTACAATATGCTTAATAGTTAAGCGAGATCACTTGCAACATTCTCTCTGCAAGTGTCCTCGACCAAACGGCAAAGAAAAAATATGTACACTAGATTATTTATTTACTCGCGATTTCAAAGCTGGACGAATTCAGAGCTGCAGACAAAAATGTAAACAAAATGTTAACGTTATAATAAAAATCGGACAGAAATTCCTTTTCAGGCGCGTGCTACGGAGGATTAGTAAAAGCACTTCTACAGCATATATCAGTTTATCTAGACCTAGAAAATGATTTAAAGTGTCAAATTCTAGTATTACTTCCTTACTATCTCATAAAATGAGTATTGTAATAAAAAATGTAAATTTCTATTTTTTGTAATTTTATTTGAATTGAATAAGACCTTAAGCTGAGTCTAGAAAAAATTTTTTCCTTTTACAAAATTAGTTTAAACATGATAAAACCCACAATTAAATTAATTAGATTTTTACCTAATTTAATTAATTAACCATTGTAAAGAATAAATTGCAATTAGGTGATTTTTGGGCTGCCCTGTCATTATATTTGAAATAAAATTTAAAAATTTTCTCAGAACTGTAAAAGTTGTGTATAACCTATACCAGGGATGTCAACCCGCGGCCCACTTAATATTTTTATGCGGCCCACTGCAACCTAAATTTTTAGGTACACTTTCATTTATTTTGGTAAAGAATGTTGTAAAAATTATTCTCGTTTCACTGGATTTTGATGTCGTCATTTTTGCTAGAAAACCGTACTACCCACATGTATAATATACTGTTGTGAACAATTCTTTTTGTGCATCAAAATCATGAACAGCTGAAAGAAATAGATTGAGTGTTTCCCATTTAACTAACATTTTTAGAATTAAGACTAGTGCCATAAAAGCAAATATCGACAAAATGATAAAAGGAAGACAATGTCAAAAATCGCATTGAATTTATTTTTTATTTATATGAGTATAATTTCTTTTACTGTCAATAATACAGTATTTTATGTAATTATATACATTTGTTATTAAAGTTTGTTATTCATATTTTGAACTATTTAAAAGCATATATTTATTTAAAGTACCTCTGTGGCCCGCTGAATATACCTAAATTTTTAATTTGGCCTATTAGGAAAAAAGGTTGACCTAAACTATATAAAAAAATGTAAAAATCTGGGAAAGGCTAATTATTTGACAGATCGCCATATTTTCCCTCTGTTATGTATACAAGCCGGAAAAAGTAGAAATTCACCTATAATATTGGCTATTTAAACATTTAATAAAATTAAATTTATAATATTTATTTCAAAACAAATTTTTAAAATCAACTTAAGCATTTCTTATAGGAGGAATTAATCTTTCTTGTTCGACGAATTGGAACAATTCAATAACAAATAAAAAAATGTTCATAATTTCATTTAATGAATTTCATTTTTTATGTAATCAATAAAATGAAATGATATAAAAAATAAGTAGTATAAAAGTCTAGATAGTTTGTTGTTGCAAATCATTGGAAATTGATGAAAAGAATCATCTTTAACTTTTTATCACTCAAACAAACTTTGTTTCTTCGTTACTTCCTTCTTTCTCTAAGACTTTTGTCGCCAATTCGATACGCTCTAATAGATATTATATCACTATTTTCAAAAGTTAAAACTAACGAGACAT
Source organism: Centruroides sculpturatus (assembly GCF_000671375.1). NCBI lineage: Eukaryota > Metazoa > Arthropoda > Arachnida > Scorpiones > Buthidae > Centruroides > Centruroides sculpturatus. The sequence goes on along the minus strand of NW_019385745.1, from coordinate 1,270,665 downwards.
CCAAATAGCAATAGGCATAATTGTTTAATTAAATAAACGAATCAGTTATTAAGTATTGTTGTAATGAATCATACAATTTAATTCTTACCTTGTTCTTACGAAAAAATATTATTAAATTTCTGCTGTTATTATGATATTTACTATAATACTTTTCAAGATATTCGTTAATTTTCATTTTTTCATATATCATTATCACTTTCTATATAATTATGATATTTTTTATTTATTTTACATTACTATTAATAATTAAAGAATAAACAAAATCAATGAATCAGACGAAACCAAATCTTGCGATCTGAATTCATGTAGGCTAATACTGAACAATTCAACACTTGAACAAATTCTAACACTTCATAAAAATTGCCTAAAAAACGTTAATACATTACTTTCATTACTTAAAAAACTTTCCATTCCCTTAAAATCAATAACTGACCTGTTTTTTTCATCTTAATTACAATATAAAGTACGATCTTTCAAAATAATAAATGAAAGATCAAACCAATTCGTTTGAAAAGAATTCGTCCAAAGATCAAACTTATCAAACCAATTCGTTTGATTTTGCTAGTATATTTAATATTGATAAAAAAATTAAAAAATGGACACTGAAAATGTCGAATGACACAGTAATAATTAAAAGCTAATCTTTTAAATAACAACATTTAGGACATGTTTATCGTATCTATATCATTAGTTGAGAGAAATTAGAAATGTATAAATAATTTAAAACTTTCTGATTTTTATATCTTTCCCCTACACTTGAAAAGCAGTAAATTTTACAGCGAAGCTTAAAATTTTGGGATATTACGACTAATTTAGAAATGTATAATGTTAATTATTATTAATATTGAGTTTATTAAAGTTCAGTATCAAAAATTTCATGTCTTCGAACGTAGACGCAGTTTAGTTCTTATATTTCTCGGTCTTTTATAATGTTATGCTTTAAGTACCGATTTACTAGCTATATTACATATTATCAATCTCTACTGTCCAGGATGGATGTCTATTTCATTATGTAATCATTATTTAATTTCCATCTTTAAAGCTTTTATACTCGTCTAATTACTTCAGAGGATATTACTATATTTACTGTAATACGTTTGATATAGAGTACAATCCGCTTGTGATTACGAATAATTTCAGTGGCAGATTTCCCATTACACAAAAATTCAAAATAATNGTGGACTAATTTTAATTATATTTTCCTTAAATTTCATTATATTTTATGTAAATAAGTTTAGTATATCGTATATAGAGCCAGATAAGTTGTATATAAATTGCAATTTATCTAGTTTTGTGTACAAAATACAAATATTATTTATTTCAGAATTGGGATAAATAAGATTTAAAATAAAATTTTAATTGTATATTCTCATTTTATATATAAATAGGTTTAATATTTTGTAAACAAACCTATACAAATTGCTTCTAAATTACACCCTATCTACTTTTGGAAACTCGTTTTATCCTTCAAACTTTATTCTAAACTAAATATGTACACTTTTATGTACTTTATATTGCTAAATTCTATATATTAAGTAATCAAAACCATTATTACCCTTCATACTTTAAGTATTTTCTTCATAAAATTGCATTTATTGACCAAACCTTAATATAGAGATAACATTTATTTCAAGCGAATGCTACGATTTAAAGCAATTTATTATTATTATTATTATTATGTTGCAAATGTCATGCTTAGTTGATATTGGTGTCAAATTTTGTGCCGAACTAAAGTCAAGGCATAGTTATCCAGACAAGTGTAAAATTAAGCTGTTATTGGTATATGTGTCAACACATGGAAACTTTCTAACAATGTGACATGTGTTCAATATTGCAACTTTCTGTAGTGCCATGTATATGTTTTTATTAAGGTTAATGTTTCTAGACATTTGTCTGGTGTATGTGGTATAACACCAGCAGAAGAGAGGACAACAGGTTCAATAAATACCTTATGTATTCTCTACAGATGCCTTATTTCTTGGAAGAGTGGAGTGTACTTGTTGATTTTTTCAGTGTGAGCATTTTTCATGTTATGAATGTTTGGACTATCTTTATTCCACATATCTATTTATTATTTATGCCTATTATATAAGCGATCTTAATGCATTTGTGAAAGTGATGTCACGTCTATTGTGATGAATTATAATATCTGTAATTATGGCTTTGTTGTAGTATATTTTTGTGTCTTTTTCTAATACTGCCTGTGGAGTATATTAGTAGTATTGTACAGTACCTGGGGTATGTGTGTTTGTATGCAAGCTCTTGATGTATTGTATTTGCTATTTTATTATTGTTGTTGTTATTGTTGTTATTATTATTGTTATATTATTCGAAGCAATTAATAAAGGAATTAGTGCAAATGAAAAGATTTAGTAGGGACTAAATAAGACATCAGTTGAGTAGTATTAATATATGAATATATTTTGCAAAAACAAAGTGGTAGTGGCGCTAATGACGAAAGTTTTCAATAACGGTGGTCTTTACCTTTTCGATATTTAAAGATTTGTAAAAGCACATTTGTTACAGAATTAAAAAGTAAAAAGTAGAATTATTCAGTGCCAAAAGTGGCACTTTGAGTTTGGATGGGCCTGCATATTATAGGCCTCAGTCGCCATATTCCTACATGCGCTACTGGATATTATTACAGTATCAATCGTTTAATATTACTAAAATTAGCATGTCCTCAAAACATACAAATTATAACAAGTTAATAATATTAAAATAACAAGTTTTTGTTATTTTATTTAATGTAATCACTTATCAATAACTTTAGGTAAATAGGTATTTAAGTTGTCTTTTGGCGCTATCGCGCTATCTAGGGTTTCTCATTTCCCGGTCTTTTGCTTGTTCCGGGATCCCGGGATAAAAGTGAACTGTTTCCCGGGATCCCGGGAAATCCCGGGATAGAATTAATTCTTTTTAAGGTATACAAAATATCTTGAAACCAAATGATATAATTATTTTCCATTTTGTAAAGTAATTTTAAAGTTCTGTAACCTCCAAAATCATATTAATAATGCTGTGTAATGTCTATAGGCCTATAATAAAAATTACCTTTAAATAACGTAGAAATTTTCACAAATAGAAAAAAATTAATTAAAGTTTGCTGGAAACTGNTGCATGGCAACAATAACATTAAATAATCTGCGTTTAAAATCTTCTCGGGTATGACATACCCGACCTCACTCACGCCGGGTTAAGAGGACCTCAAACTCTTATGAAATGTAATTTCAGTAAACTGTTTATAGTCTACATTGCATTGTGTTGAATGAAAATTGGCTTGTTAGAGCTAGCATTCATTTTTTGTATAGTAACATGTGACTGGTGTATTTTCTTTCCCAAAGACCAATGTGAGGACATAAATATAAAAATAGATTTCTCATACTTGCAGCATATGCAGCTTTTGTAAATTGTATATATAGAGCATGTCTAGAAAATAAATACTAGTTACACATGAAGCATTGTAAAGGTTGATTTTGTGCAATAATTTGTTCAATACTTTGCAGGTTTTTTTAATTAGTCCAATATAATCATGCATTCAGGGCTATCGAGAGAGCCCAGGGGTAGTGCAGTCCTTTTTGACTTTATTTTAACAAATAGAATGTCTCTTTGTTAATAAAAGAAAGTCTTAAAGATTTTAATTTTTATTAAAAATAACATTAATTTATATGGGTAGCAATTATAGTGAGCTTCTAAGTTTTCTCTGCACCCAGGGAAAAATCCCCATCTCTCCTTCTCTCGATAGCCCTGCATGCACTGTATTATCTTCAGACTGATTAAAGAGCATGCATAAAGAAATTAGAAGCATTAAGCAGCATGTGCTGGACAAAATATACAGTAATGTCAACATTTGTATCATACATAACTTTATGGATTTTTTGAAAGTATGAAAATGTCTGGTAATTCAGCAGTTTTGATAATCCAGCAAAACTCTAATCCTGTAGATGTCAGATTGAGAAAACTTCCAAGAATTAACAATGTTATATAGTAGATACTTGATATAGTAGATACTAGGGTTTCTGAAACGGGATTACGGGATCCTGGGATCCCGGTTGTTTTTTAACCCGCTCTAGGGTTTTCTCAAACGGGATTCCGGGATCCCGGGATCCCGGAATCCCGTTTGAGAAACCCTAGCGCTATCAGTCTCAACATACGGTTGATCATAGATAATCGTCACCAGTCATAAGTAATGCTTTGAACATGATAGTATCCCGTAGAGTATTTTGAATATAAACGTTTTCTAACCGCCCAACTGTAAACAATGGACGAAATGCTATTAATTAAGAATAACGACAATTATAATTAATAAATCTAAGTTATTTCTTTTTTTAATAATTTTAACACATTTATTCCTTTTAACATCAGAGTCAATAAATCAAGATTATGCCTATTACTCATACTCTTATTTACTTACGTCACTTAATGTTATCAATCGGTTATCATCATCAGTATAGACGAGTATGAAGATGATTCTACTAAATCATGTTACTATTTAAATTATTTTTATACAAATTCATTACTTATGCGTTACTTGTAAGGATGGAAGTTTATTGAAATAGTTTGATGCAAACTTTTTTGAAGCATTTGCAATACATTTATGGCAAATATTTTTATTTCTTTTTATACTACTTAACTTCATTAAAATTATCAAAATTTTTTCACGATAACCTAAGCAAATTATTAAAGGAAACAAATTAGCTAATGAAATATTGAAAGTTGTGTAAACTATAAGTTATTGTGTTATAAAATTTATGCATATTTTATAAGACTTACTTTCCGTTATAAATGCAATAAATTAATTTTAATGTGTTATATATATTTATTAAAAATTAATATAGCTTATACACACACAACTCGCACACATATATAAATATATAGCGCTTAGTTTAATATATATATTTATATATATTATCAGTCAATATTAGTTTAGTATATATATCATAACATATAAATATATTCGTATTTAAAATGCATTATTACAGTTGACATTAATCAATTAATGTACTTAAAATTAGTAGAGAAATGCAAATGCAATCAAATTATAAGAAAATTTTCATTTTCTGAAACCATTCTCATTTATTGTTTTCTAACTAAATCGGTAATCTTTTTGGATTCGAAGGTAATCCCTTTATTCGCTTAATCCAATGCTTTTCTTGTTTTCTTCTCTTCCATCCCTTTTAATCCCATCTTAATTTTATTTGTCCGAGTTTTCTTGCTGTTTGCAACACAATAAACGTTTAATGACGACTTTATTAATTTACTTGAAAAAATATATTAATTTTTCATAAATACGTTTATGCTAAGGTTATTTTATTTTATAATCACTATAAATTAAAATTTTATTTTTTGTCATAATTTTTATCTTAAAATTTATGTTTTACTACTCTGAATATACATTCAAATTATACATGCAATGTAATTCAAAACTTGGATTAAATAAATATTAATGAACAAAAATAATTTATACTGAAAGATCTCTTATAAATGTAATAAAAATATAATTTTTTAAATATTCAAAGCTGTAGATTAGTTTAACTGTAGTCTAGATTTATTTCTTATTTCCTTTCTTTGTGGAACTTTTAAAATTAGTTAAGACAGAACATATGGAATTAATATTTAGTCTTTGTTCACAAAAAATATTTTTAAATGTTCTTCAGGAAAATAAAAATTTGATGGACAACAGTTGAATGGATTGTGATTACAAATATCAACTAAATATCAAGAAAACATTAAATCAATACACGATTATGAAGATTTATATATATGAATCGAATAAAATCAATTTGTTATTAAAGTTCTATAATACATACTGATGTTATATCTTTGTTAAACGGTTCGTTAAAGAACTAAAAAAAAACTAATTTCACATAATAATTTAGAAGCTTTTATCATAACTATTTCATGAATGGTTTTAGTTTTAAACTTTTAATTAATATTTTGTATAAAACAGAATATATAGATCATATAATTCTGTGTATAATGTAGAATCAAAATGGTGTAAATTTAAAATATTCTAGCATTACAAATATCAATTAAATATGAAGAAAACAATTAAATCAATACACGATTATGAGGATTTATATATATGAATCGAATAAAATCAATTTGTTATTAAAGTTCTATAATATTTTGCATTTTTGGAATTTTTTGCATTTGAATCTATTTGTTTATTTACTTTTTATTGTACAGAATGGGATAGTTAGCATAATTTACTCTTAGCTTTCTGTATTGGTTTAAGAAAGTCATTAAAACTTAAGATAACACTTACGAAATATAAATTACAAAATTTTGCAATAAAAGTTAGTTACATATGTCCACTAAAGGAAAATACAGCGCCTTAAAAGATAGGAAAACATTAACTTCAAAGTACCGAGTAAGGAACATTCTCTCGTTCACATTAACTCTGTTCCTTAAAATCACAGTAAGATGAATAGTATTAGTTATAATTTTTGAAAAAGAACTTTCCATGTGTCTTTGTCGCCGGGCTAACGAAAATAGCCGAAGTCAAAGCGATTTTGTCTTCCACTTACATGGATCGGTTTTTCGGAAGGAGTCAGTGCATAATTAGCGAATTAGTCAGAACTCTCTACAGGAGCGGACTTGAATGGAAACTATTGTCCCAACTCCGGACTGAACAGTCATTATACCTAGAGAATCCTTTAAAAAGAGTGAACACAAAGAGAAAAGAGAGTCTTGTCTGGACTGCCGAAGGAAAGATGAACGTTAGGATATCGTTTGGACGCTCTAAGAAGTCATCCCTGTACTTCTCAATGTGCAACCTGTATATAATTATAAATAAAAGACTGAACATTATAGTACTGCACATAAGGTGCCTTTTCTACGAACCATAACATATATATTCGAAATGGAGAGAAGGACCTCGAACTCGGGATTTCTCACTACACAGTTTTGAACTTTACTCGATGTTTTTGCCATTAAAGAAATGTATAAAGTTTGATTAAAAAGTATTTTTCTTTAACTATAAGTGAGAAATACCAAATAATATACATAGTAGTTATAATTAAACAGGCGATGTTTAGCGTTCTGTCTCGAATGAACTACGGAACAAATGCAGTCAAATTTGGTGCGCATGCTTCCTGACCATGGAATTTCGATTTCGCAAATAAAACAGTTTAGTTTAAAACTTTCTAAGTAAGGCGGAATTTGGCGCTAATGCCACTACAATTTTTATATTACGTAAGTTGTGGAAGGGGTTATAATGACTTGTAAAGCGTATTCAACGTATATTCAACAAATCATCGCATTACTTCAAACTCTACTGTTAAAGAAAAAAGCAATGCTAGGTCTATACTCAAGGAATTCTGCCGTTTAATCTCCTTGCGAAAAAGGTCCTTTGACCATTACTAATATCAGGAAACTGATTTTGCATTTTGTGGAAACGGAAACTTTTAATATGAAACCAGGAACGGGTCGCAAACCGGTAACAATCGAAACAGTGCAAGTTGCAGCTGCTTTAGTGGACCAGCAAATAGAGAATTCTGAAGGCAGATGTTGTGTGCGCGTACGATTGGATATGCTGTCACTGTAGTATCGAGCATGTCTAAGACACTACATTTTGGTGCGAATATTGCAGTTTTATCACTACAGGATATCTCATAATCACGAATTGCTTCTTGGTGATTATGCTTAGCGGAAATCATTTGCTATGTTATTCATAGTTCGGATGATCGGATGATCATCGACAATTCTTCGTCTGGAACGTTCTATGAACCGATAAAGCCCATTTTTACTTAAATGATGTGGCGAACATACAACTGTCAAGTTTAATCTAGCGAAACTTCACAGGTTTATCAATAAATTCCCTTAAATAATAAACGAAAAATCATAGTGTGATGTGGCTTATGGTAAACTTCATCATTGTACTGTATTTTTTCGAAGAAAACATTGCATCTGAGCCAATGACATTCTTTGTCAATGACAATAGATATGGAGATATGTTTCTAAACATTTTATTCCCTACACTATAGCAGCGAAATTGGATCCAAATGAGGATCCAAAATCTTTATACAAGAAAGTTCTCACCTTCTCATATCAGCATCATTGTGCAAAGATTGCATCAGCACTTCACGAATGAAAGTTATTGTCGATTATTTCCAACAACGTGGCCACCACGATTACCAGACTTCACTATGGAGATACTTGAAGAGCTTTGTTAATCAGGATGAAATTACTAACTTCGTAGTCAAATGTATTCCGGCGAACTTTCAAATTGAATAAATGGCAATTCCTGTTTCAACAGACTGTCTTCAGTTCTGTTGAAACAGGAATCACCATTTATTTTGAATTAACCTAGCTGTCTTAGAAGACAGAATTCTTTCTAAGAGTTGCATATGAAACAGTTGCACCCAAATCAGTTATGTTCCGCCATCGAATGCGAGAATTTGATGAACAATAAAATGTATGATTTAGAACAGGGAGATGAAGGCACGTATAGTAGAATCGTTAGTGTGATTTATTGGTTACTTGAAAGTTTTCATGTGTAAAATTACCATATTTGACATTGTAACCTATGAAAAGTTATAATTCATGAAATTATCATACGAAATTTCAATAAAATTACTGCACTTTGTGTCAACTGCTTTATTGCCTGGATTTCTTTAGCAACTTATCTAATGTGGAAATTTCAGCGATATCCGCACCAAATTTTTCCTATCCGAAAATTTTGAATACTTTTCATTTGTGAAATATAATAAGATGGTCAAGAGACTATTCACAGAAAATTTGGTTGCATTTGGTCCAATAGTTATAGTTATATTTACACAGTGCTCTAAACACCTGTATAATTATATGAGATCCCGGGCTACGATTTTGAAAAAATCGTTGTTTTAAATGTTAAAGAAAACTAAAACATTTATTACATAAATATCAACAAAAACGAGATGTTGGGCGAGGAAGCGACGAGAAAGTAACAAGATTTTGTCATGATTTTGTTAATGTCACTTTCCTTTCAACGACTCCTCCTTCCCAGGGTTAGTCGTCTCCTGGAGAGACAAATAACCCTGGAAAGGAGGACAGAAAATTCAGGATTGGATAACAAAAGAAGTTTCCATCCGATATTGTCTTTATCGGGGACATCTCGACTCAGGAAGCAGACCAACTCTTATAAAAGAGCCAAAAAAATTCGAAAAGGTCATCCAGTTTTGCGATCGTCTCAGTCCAGTTCAGTTAGTCTGCCGATTCAGTCCGGTTCTCCAGACACCCATCCAGTTCAGTTAGGCGGTCGCGGTCAGCCATCCAGTTCCAGTTCAGTCGATCCCAACCAAATCTCGTCCATCGTCAAGTAATCGCCACTGTTAAAGACAGAGACTTGCATTCCGAAGACTTCAACCCCCCATTTCACAAGATAAATACCATCCCGAGAACCAAATGTAAACTCTCTCTCTCGGTTAAATTAAACGGAAATAGTTTGTAAGATAGCAGTATCAGTCTTAATAAAGGGCCATCGTTAGAGGTATTTGAATTATTTCATATTTAATATTGAATTATTTTTGCTTATATTATATGGCTTTATCTTATTATGTGTTGTTATAATTTTATATAATCCAGTTAAATAAATCTACTTTTTGTTTCAGTTAATTTTGTAGTTGAGTGCATTGCTTCCGGGATTCCCCCATCTCTTTTATTTTCTCTCCTCCATTCTTTATTTGTAAGTCCCAAATACGATGCTGCTCGCGCCGCTAGTACGGAAAAGATATTTCGAAAGGTTTCCTGTATTTCCCATAAAATACAGATGGAGTCAGAGTACTGACTTTCAGCTAACATCACAATTATCATTACCTTGTACATATTATCTCGGATTACTTTCTACTTTTTCAATCGTCCAACTTGTTGAAACATTTGTCTTATAGCTTAATCAAGTTTTTTATTCCAGCGTCTTCGAGATCTGCCGTCTGCATACTCATCTAACTTCGAAATGTTACGGGACTTCACCAATAGTGATGTGTTTTCCACAATGCGTTTCCCAAGCAATGTTTTCAAGGTCTAAAATGATGGTAATCAGAGGACTGTGTGGCAGATGCTGCATGATCTACCACATCACAACTAGAGTTTGTGCAGGTTGATGTTAGTATTGTAAGTTATTGCATATTCATGAAAAAGATGTGTTTTCCATCTAAAGGTTTGGCCGCTTTTGTCTAATTACCGCAAGCAAGCGTGATAATATCAATGCATATGTGACACAATTTGCAGAAAAATTCTGGGAAAAAACTCCAAGTGGCTTGTGCCAATCCCAGAAAGTCGTAAACATAACCTTACTAGCTGATGCAAAGGCTTTGCCCATTTTTAGAAGGAGGTAAGCACTGATGTTTCTTACCGGGGTTCATCACTTGCTTTCTGAAGTGTAATGATAGACCAAAGATTCTGTCCAAGAATTCATCACCTTCATCCTGATATTGTTTGCAGATGGCAGAGACAAGTATCCAGCCGAACTATATTGTTTTCTTAGGACGACTTCTTAGGGATCCATCCATATCTTGCTTTCTGGTAGCCTGATGCATTGTGAACATTGTTGTGCCCGCTCTGAAAGACAGATTCAATTTTATTGCGATATCGTCTAAAGTAGCACGGCAGTTTTCTTTCATCTTGACTTTTTTATTACAATTTTTTCATTACGATTTTTTCATCGGTAAAAATCTTATATAGATGACTTTGGAAATCTTTTCAACATTACTATGTTTTTTTCTGGAAATTTCAAAACTGCTATTGTATGCTTATTTCTATCATACATTTCTCTCTGTAGGTGGGAACCATTTCACGATAAATTTCAGTACCTTTTACTCTTTTGGCTGTCAATAAAAGCTCATTTGCCGTTTTATAACACTCTGTTGCTCATAGTCAAGCATTTGACGACTCAAGTACATCTGCCACTTTGGAATACCTCGATCTCAAGACCACGGGTGTTTATATGAATGAACTTCAAATCTTTTAATTTCTCATTCAGTATTTCCAGAAATTCTGAGAAATTAAAGGATTCATTAAAAAACATTCGTTGTTTCGGAATATAAAAAACAAAAATAGTAGCAAAGCTTTGTATATTTTCTCAATAGAAACTCTAATCGCAATATTCTATTTCAATTTTATTTTTTTCTATTGTATATTTCTTAAGTTTCAGACCGAGATTTTACATTCAATACAGAAAATTGTCTTTGAAGCTTTCAGGTACATATGACAATTTTTAATTCCAGCATTATTGATGTAATTGGCCTAATCTATAATTGCAAAATTTCGACAGTAAAAATTTACTTGTCAGGCGACTGCAATATGTCTCATGCTATATAATGATTTTCTAAATCAAACGTTCTCTATGCATCTAGCTTAGAACCTATCCATAAACCGATGCAGAAAAGCAATTTATAGGTAAATATTCCAATGTGAAACATTAACTAGTATTTGTTAAAAATGCAATATAACTAACTAAATTTATAATTTAATATTTTTACTCTTAAAACAACGAAAACTAATGCTTAATGAATAAAAACTTTCTTTGGTCTAACAGTGCTTATATATTTTAAAAATTAGATAAAAATTCAGAAAAAATTTAATAAATTAAAAGAAATATTCAAATTATCCTAGAAATTTCTGATAATCCGTTATTGCCAATTTAATTATTGTGTCATTTACCATTGTCATTCAAATTATTGAATAAAATTATTTTTTATGTAAGTTTGAATGTTAACGTCTAAAGAAAGAAATACAGATTCAAATTATAAAAGAAAAAAAGAAAAAAGTGTCTTTAAATGAGGGATAAAGCACTTAATCACATTCCAGCTGCTGATATTCGCTATCAAAAGACGCTTAAAATAAATGCTGCAAAAATTATAATGTCATTAATAATTATTATAGAAATATAAGTACTACTCTACTTTAATTGTCACTGTTTTGAGAGAGGCGATTATAGTATCTCAAAAATAGCTATGTTCATTGATTTGCAATTTGTAGACCTATAAATTTCCACTGTCCTCCATCTATTCGTCTGCCGTCCTTCCTTAATCTCGAGAACGAAGTTAGATAGATAAAAACTGAGACAAGATGTGGAATAACTTGGTACAAGAGGCCAGGCCCCGATTATACTCAACTATATACGAAATTCCTATGCAAACTGAGTCACGTTATTTCAATTAAAAAATTTTTCTCTGAAAGGCGTTAGATAGGTGACCGGCATGACTCTATTGCTAACAGAAAAAGTATGATGTACAGGGGCAATACACTACTATTTTGAGGTGAAAAGCATATACAGTATTTTAAATTAAATAAATTAAAAATTTCAGCCCGGCATTGTGATGATGTCACAATAAATAATCGATCGTTTATAAATATTTTGCGCTAAATTATCGTTGGTTTTCTGTAAAATATAAAGTAAAATTTGTCATTTTGTCTAAAGATGTGTCGATAATTTATTGTTCGAATTTCTTTTAGTAGATATATTTAAACATTTAGAATGATCAAAGTTACTGTAACACATTGTATGGTATGTAATATAGGCCCACGGTGACCTGTTGATCCATTCTTCATAATATATTTTAAACTATATACATTTTCTTTCATTAAACATGAACTCTTAAATATTTGTGGAGCGTACAATGACATTTGAATTTGTTGTGTCTGCTACAAATTGCNAAATTAGGAGAAATTTTCACAAATAGAAAAAATTTATTAAAATTTTCTGAAAACTAACTACAGTACTTACAAGAAAATAAAGTTTTGAATTGAGTTGAAAATTTAAAGAAAAAAATGAACTTAGATCAAACTTCTAACTTAGAAGGGAATTTTCGTGTTTTAAATACAAAATATTATTGTAAATTTTTATAATAAGATTTTATAAAGCAAAGATGGTCAGTACTCCGATCACTCAATCTGGTTTTTATTTTAGTAATGAAAGATCCTGCTATCGAGAATGGCCTTTCCGATTCAATTGATGTGGGTGAAATTCTCTTTAATGCATTTAAGAGAAGACAGATAAATTTACAATTTTTAATACAGAACTTTAAATTATTTTTGTCCAATTAAATACTAAAGTATATTAAGTAATTATAAAATTCATTGAACAAAAATTTTTCTTTCAGCTACTTCCAAATAAGTAGATAAAATTTGAGAAATTATCGTATTAAGTAACGCATGTAATGAATATGTAGCAAGTGATAACGTCACTTACACTTCAAATTTAATCACCTGTCATTTTAAATCTTTTACATTAAAATTTCTACTATTTCACAATAGATAGAAGTCTAGTTCTCAATTTTAACTGATTTGAAAATGAAATCTGAATTGCTCACTTTAAAAGTGATTGAAATTTCAAACGCTATTAAATACTACTTTTTATTGGTAATATTCTATTTAGAATAGGACGATAAAATTTTTAGAGAATTTTTATTGAACCTGCTTTTATTTAACTTGTTTGTCCGAAGTTTTATTGGAAATTCTGTTGTGTCCAGTTAGTGAAAGAAGAGCGAATTAATTAAATACTTTTGCTTAATTTATTAATTGAACAATTTACGATGAGCTCTATTTAAGTACAAATATGATAAATGATAAGAGAAATGTTATTTAAACTTTGTGAATAATTAATTTTTTAAAGAATTAAGTTAATATGCTTGTAATTAAAGTATAAAGGAATTTAATCGTGTGTTACGATCTATTGGTCTATTTTAATGAAAACAAATTTTTGTAATAAATATTAATTTCATCTCTAAGTGATGAAGGGAAGATACCACGACTAGAGGATGATCTGGGTTTTCATAAGAACATCGAAAGTAAATAAACTCGGCTTTGATAAAGCATGGAAAACAATAATATCTATCATTATTTAATCATTCTACTCAGATAAGCAACAGTTTAGAGAGACGACAATTACTATCTTGTGTACAATCCTGTATTTTAAACTGCGACTTCTTTATCTTGATTATCATCATCGACATCAACCTTACTAATATAAAAGTGGTCAACTGTGTGTGTGTATGTGAATTCCTTATAAATCCTGCAATTTTTGTCCAATCTAAATGAAATTTTGGTTATTTTCGTTTTATGTTATGATAGAAAGTATAGGCTACTTATTTTGAAGAAACATTAGCTATAGAATAAACGTTTTATTAATTTCGGATCGGTGAACGCACTATTGTTGTAGTGACGTCAGTGACCACGTGACGTTCATGCTCAACGAGAGAATTTCCCTTAAGTTACATTTTAAAATATTTTGGCAAATGGCATATTTTAAACGTCATTTAATTTAAACGTTAAAAATGATAGCCGCATAAGGTTACTTCTTTTAAAAAATCTATCCATAGTACCACGTGACGCTCTATTATCCAATCGGATATAACGATCTAACGAGCTCGTTATGTAGAAAGTGTTATTGCTCATCTAACTAACGTAGGGTACATACTATTCATCTTTGTTTCATCAACGTACAGTACATTAAAAAAAATTCGCTATTTTGTCGAAAAAAAATTGTGTAGGGCGTAAGAGTAAAATTGGTCAGGTGAATTCTATATCTAAAAAGAATAAAAACAACCGAGACCCCCGAAAGCTGTGAAGTCTGGCTTGAGCAACATCGAGTAAGAATGGCTTTATCAAGGGCTGCAGAAACATTATCACAATAGGGATTCTCATTTCTCGATTCTTTGCTTGTCCCGAGATTTCAAGAAAAAAAGTGGTCTGTTTCCCGAGATGCCGGGAATTCCCGGAATATAATTAGTCATTTTTAAGATATAAAATAAATCTTGAAATCGAATGATATAATTATTTTTTATTTTTTAAAGTAATTTAATACGTCCTACAACCTCCAAAAGAATCGTATTAATAATGCTGTGTAAGATATACGAGTATTTTTTAAATTTTTTTTAATACGCTTTCCGCCCTGTGGGCACTAAGAGGGCCTCTTATAGCTGATCCATTATGGGTTTGGCCAGGCCCACAATGGGGCACGATGGAGAGGGACGGAGCCCGACATATCCGAAAGGACCCCCCCGAAGAATTCCTGGAGATGATATAGAAGTATATTAAAAATTACCTTTAAATTACGAGAAATTTTCACAAATAGAAAAAATTTATTAAAATTTTCTGAAAACTAACTACAGTACTTACAAGAAAATAAAGTTTTGAATTGAGTTGAAAATTTAAAGAAAAAAATGAACTTAGATCAAACTTCTAACTTAGAAGGGAATTTTCGTGTTTTAAATACAAAATATTATTGTAAATTTTTATAATAAGATTTTATAAAGCAAAGATGGTCAGTACTCCGATCACTCAATCTGGTTTTTATTTTAGTAATGAAAGGTCCTGCTATCGAGAATGGCCTTTCCGATTCAATTGATGTGGGTGAAATTCTCTTTAATGCATTTAAGAGAAGACAGATGTTATGTGTTTTTTTAGCTGTAGCCTCGAAGATTTCTACATCGTTTTCGAGATGCGTTGCAGTACTTCTTTTGCTGTCTAGTATTTATGATTTGTCTACCTCGGATGCCTTAACAGCGGCATCAAGCTTATAGCCCGATAATTCGGCAGTTTGTTTGGCTTTAATAATCGGGATTATGAAGAAAAATTTCATACTTGCATACTTCGTACTCGTTTTGTATTCTTGCCCAATTTGCACAACCTGATTTAAAATACAGTTATTGAAGCTACTGCGCATGGTTAAAAATTAAGAAAGCATCAGCGCAATAATTCCAGGTACTACAGGTTCTGACAAGTAAAGAATTTCCTTAGTCCTGCCACAAATAGGCTACATATTAATTGTTGACAATCTGTGACATGCCATAATGAGCAAAAATTTAAAAAACTAATAAATAGGCTTAAAATTAATAACTACAAATGTATTTTAACAGCTTGTGAGTTAAAAAACAGCCGGGATCCCGGATCCCATTATAGAAATCCTAATCACAATGTCAAACTCAACTTGAAGCTTTTCTCAATTCTTTAATCTCTACTTTCTCATAAAAAATATTGCATCCTGCTTGACGGAAGAATTCCTAGTAAATATATATTTTTAACTGAAAATATATCTAGGCCTATGCGGAAAACAAAATATGAAAAATTTCAAAATTTATATTTGAAGCGAATCTTCTATGAGGAGGTATACAAAATTGTGTTCATTCTCAAATTTCGTTCGATAGATTTTGATTAAACTTTGCCATTTTTCATTAATTGAGATGACGAATCCAATAATATAATAAAAAATGGGGGTCTATGAATTTGTTTTCGAGCTCGTTAATGCTTATATCTCTAAAACGAAGTCATCATTGCTACTTTGTATTAATTGAGACGAGGAAACCAGAAATGTAATGTGGATCCATTTAAATGTAAAAAAATCCAGCAACGAATCGCTTAATCTTTCGAAAATGTTTAAAATTCTGGTGGCCCTATTTTAATGAAATATCGTAACAGATAGCTGTTACGATATTTCATTAAAAAACTGTTTACATTTTGAATTATTATAAAATGAGAAAAAGCTTTAATTTTGAGCGTAGGGATGGATTCTATAAAAATTATAAATGCTAATAAGAAGTGTAATCGTCATGAAGTCCGACCTTGTTCGAAATATGACTCACGAACATCTTTTATTTTCCCAGCCTGTCGACCTTAAACCGTCAAAATTTAAGAAGCATGAATCTTTCTAATAAGTGCAAAATTTCAGAAAATTTCGATAAAAGCATAGGAATTATGGGAATTATTAAGCTTTAACAGGGTGAAAAAATCGTGCCTCTTCGGTGCCTCTTCACACGCACATTAACATTCATACATACAGGAAAAACCCCTGAATATTTTTTTCATTTCTTGACGTTTCAAGGTGCCCTGAGTCTAAAAATGTAAAAATCTTGGGGGAATCATTTTTTGACCAATCACCATACTTTCCCTCTGTTATAACAGAGCCATGAAAGTAAAAATATGAGTCCATGACTTTGTTTTCAATATACAAAGATATGAAAGTGACAATATTAGTGTTCTCTGATGCAACTAAGCGAAATTTACGCCTAGGGATCAAAAATAAAAATAGTAGTGCTTTCGTTTAATAGAAAATAGATGTGAAAAACGAACAGAACACAAGAACAAAGCAATCGATAACGATTGCTTTATTCTTGTGTTGTCTCTCCGTGTCGGTAAGTGCAAGGATCGTCTCTCCGTACCCGGCCAGTGAAAGGATCGTGTCTCCTATGACCGGCAGGTACATGAATAGTCTCTTTTGTGGCGCAAGTGCTAAGTTCACCCGTCCGCATCCGTCAGATACAAGGATCGCCTCTTCTGTGTCTAACAGGTTTAGGAATCGCTGCTTTCTTTCCGGTTCCGCCTCACTTCTATCGCGATACGACAAAGTCTCGCGATATCCTAGTTTATCATGATTTGGATTAACTTCTATCAGTTTACTTTAAAAATATATAAAATTAACTAACTAATTTACTTATTATTATTATTATTATTATTAGTCTCAGAAACAGATAAACTACTTAATTTTCATTGTTCTATCATTATATTTTGGATAATATGGAATACTCTATAATACATGTAAATGATCGCCTAATCGAGGCAGAATTTTCTCATTAAATTTTCTAAAACAATTTTAAAATTTTATCAAAAGATATTTAAAAAAATCCTTATTATTGTAAAACAAGGGAATTTCTCTAATATTAGGAAAATATGTAATAATTATATATCGACATACAAGACTTGCAAAATAATTATTATATACGTACAGTACTTTCACAACGATAAAATTCTTAAAAATTTCACTTCATAAAAGTGAGATGAGAATGTTTATAGGCCTAGTAACTTCTTGATAATATATCCATTTAATTGATAAACACATTTAAATAACGTTTGATTAATTAAATTTTCAATTAAAACTTTTTCAACATCAATCGAAATTTTTAAAAATATAATTTCATAAATTTCATTAAACATAAACGTGTATTTATATACAATCGACTCTATATATTGAACTCTTAAAGAACTGAACTAAATTATTTACTATATCAAGTGTCCGTTACTAATATTAATTAACAGTAATATCATCAAAAATTCTAAATGAGAGTTTGAATCTCAAACATGTTCTTATAGTTTCATTTTGTTTTGAATTTTTTCACAATTAACATTATTAAAGAGAAATTAATTTAAAACTTAGTTAATTATGTTGAGTAATATTATATAATGTAATGTTTCATTCTATAGTAAGACATCTAATGTAGGTATTTTGATGTATTATATCAAACATCGACATCTTGCACAAATGTTGTCAAGATATCAATGTTGACATATCGAAGGATGTTTCGTGACAAATGTATAAAATATTAATGAAAAGAGGGAAACATTAAATCCTAAAATTTTAAAAATAAAACTTATATATGTTATATAAATATATATATAGAAATAAATATTTTAATCTCTTTTTTTAAATTCTTATTTTCTATTTTTCATATAAATAATTAGAAAACTTAATAAAATTAATTTTTATATCTTTGTAAATATTTTAGATGCCTTAAATTAATATTGAATAATGCATGAATA
>NW_019385745.1:1172808-1251626 GCF_000671375.1 Centruroides sculpturatus | reverse complement strand
ATTTTATTCTGAAGCATTTTCATTGAATTTCCTAAAATTATCAGGAAGCAATGCCTATAGAATCTTCTAAACAGAATGGAGATAAGAGTTTCCTTCTTGCAGAACCCATTTATTCTAACATGTGTCAAGTAATTATTAGAAAGGATGACTGGGAACAGATATAGTCGAGTTATTCCCTTGCTGGAATTCAATCAACCATCGTGTTCATGGTATTCCCGCTGAGCAGCAATATACCCTACATTTACATGAAGTAATAACAATAACAATAATAGCTATCATGCGAAAATCCTACTCAGGATTATAATTTAGTTGCTCATATTATCATGATCAGATAGTTTCTTATTACATATTTAATATTTGTATCTTCTATTAAACATTTATTATCTCAAACGATATTTTATATCTTAACAATACATTACAATAGATCCTAATAATCGTTTCATGAATATCTCATTATTATTATAGGAGACGATTGGCATATTTATGTTTATAGATTTAGAAATGAATATTTTGATTTCATCTTAATATTCTATTAGAAATGAATTTTGAGTATAAACGTACAAAGAAAACTTTAAAAAATTTTGAATTTTTAAATTTTAAATGGACGTTTTGCATATTCTCATTTTTTACTTTAATAATTCAGTTTAAAGTTTATATTTTAAATTTAAATATGTTTTAATAAAACAATAGTTTTTAAATGTTATAATTTATTTTATTTAAATATTTAATCACATAAGTTTGTTTTTTGTGAGTTTTTGAACAGGTTCTTACAAAATTTAAGTTTGTAAGAAGTAATTAACAATGCTTTTAATTAAAATTAAAAGTAATTGAATTGAGAATGGCTGAATTTTAGCCATTTATTCGACATTTTCAACGATTTACTTCAACGTAATGTTTTTCTTAAAACTTTAGAAAGATTAGAAAATTCCTTAAAAGCTAATTTTTTTTTCGCGGGTCAGCAAATGTTCTACTAATTAGTTTAACTCGAATTAAATAATAGATTCAGATATATTAAAAATTTTATTAAAACGTAATAATTGCTAAATACTCTAATTCATTTTCTGAAATCGAATAAAAACAATCTCTCGTTATTTTTAAGACACTTAAAAATAATTCAATACTCACTTAAAATGTAAATTTGATTGGCTTACTTTGATTTCCTTCTACATTTAATGCTAAGCAGGGCTATCGATGGAAAGGAGCTGAAAATTTTCCCCTGTATCCGGAAAAAATTACAACTCATAGTGGTTTCTTGGGGTCCAGAAGGGCCCACTATAAAATTAATGCTATTTTTACTAACAGCAAATAAACTCATTAAGACTGTGACTGCTTTTATTAATAAAGAAACATTCTATGCATTTCATTTGTTCATAAAATAAAATAATTTATGAACATAAAAAAGTGTTAAATAAATAAATAAATAAATAGTTGGTTCCATACAATTTTCTGTGATTAATCCAAAATATTTGATAATAAAATATGTGTACAGTTTGTATAATTAAAAGCATCGCAAATATGAATAAACTTTTCTTATTTACAAATTGCATATAATAAAAAATAATATCTCAGAAAATGTGCATAAACTAAAAATAAATCTCTTATAAATCTTTACCAATATCCGAATTTCGAGTAAACTGTTTTCAAAATTCATTGAAGAATAAATAAAAGTTGTTATAAATAATTGATCATTTTCAGGAGAGGAAACTAGAATTTAACTGCTGTAGTTTAATTGCAAATAAAAATAATTATAAAATTGAATTCTTGTTTAAACTATGTTTTAATTTTAAAAATATTTGATATAAATATAATTCGATTTCGATGTACAGAATATAAGTATATTCTGATATGAATATCAGTACCTATATATCCTTATGTGGGTGTATAAAAATATACAATAATATACCTTCATCTAAAAATATGATATTGAACAGATTTTTAAACGTTCTTCCTTATGAGCTTAAAATGCTAATTTTTATTGTTTATTTGTATTTTAAAATGTTATAAGTAAAATATTTGAATTGTATTCATTTATAACTTTAAAAATTGTTTATAAATAAATATGTATTACTTTCCCGGCTGTTATAACAAACGAAAAGTATGACGATCAGTCAAAATATGACCCTACATAATTTTTATATTTTTGTACTCGGGCATTGAAATGTCGAAAAATTAAAACAAAATTTGGAGGTAATTTTTGTATGTATGATTGTTAGTGTATATATGTATGTATGTATGTATGTATGTATGTATGTGACATGATTTTGTTCACCCTCTTTGAAGCTTAATAACCCTGTGCTTTTTGTCGAACATTTCTGAAATTTTAAAGAAGGTTTGCTTATTAGGGAGATTGACGCTGTTAAATTTTGGTGATTTAAGGTTGGAAGGGGATGAGGAGATAAAGGAGGTCGTATATATCTCCAGTAGGGTCACACTTAATGACGATTTTACTCGTTATTAGCATTTACAATTTTTTTTTATAAAAATCGGCCTTACCCTCAAAATTAAGCTTTTTGCCATTTTATAATACTGTAGTTAAAAATATGAAAAACTTTTCAATAAAATATAATAGACGGCACCACCAAAGGTTACCGAAAAATATTCAGCAACTTGTTGCTGAATATTTTTAAAAGCTTCCTAACATTATTTTATTGTTATTATATATTTTAAGAATTCATAAATTTAAAATATTAAAATTAAGTTAAAAATCTAGACTATTACTAAAACGTTAAATAAAGAAATGTATAAATAATAATAATTTATAAATGACGAATAAATATTCATTAAACGATTTTTTTAAGTTAAATACATTATTGTATGAAGCATATTTCAAATTACTAATTTGAAATTAGTAAAGTAAATGATTGTTCTATTTAAATTATAGAATATCACAATAAATAAAGCAATTAAGTAAAATATTATTAATTCATTATATTAATCATTCAAAATAAAAAAATGTTATATTTTTTTATCATTTATTAAAAAGAAAAACTCCAATCATGATATCTAATTATTTAATAAAGCGAAACATTTGGTCATAATGATATTTAATTACTAAGAAGATAATTAATTTTTAAACTCTTCCGAAATATTAATTCATTTTAATTTTTAATAAAGTATTAATTATTTTTGTTATTTGATTGACTTAGGAGCTCTCGTCATAAAATTTTTATTAATAAAATAAGTTATGAAGACAAAATCTTATTGCTGAAAAATAGATATTTTTACATTGTCTAAATATTCTTGTAACAATGAACTACAAGTAGCCCAAAATCCAGTTAACCATTGTATAAACCAAATTCCAGATAATTTGTTATCCAGAAACTTTACAATATATAAATTAAAAAATTATCCACTATGAGATCGTTTTCTTCAATATACAAATTACATTGAACTAACTAACTAACTAATATTATATTTAGAGAGAGACGTATATCTACCGGGGTATTTATTAAACCAACGCATAGCCCACTATATATACCTGCTAGCTCTAATGATCCTTATAAATATAAATTAGCAGCATTTCGAGCATTAGTTAGGAGGGCTTTTTTATACTGCGAAAGTATAATAGACAGGGATGCAGAAATAGAAAGAATCATGCAGGTAGCAGAAGCATTGGGATACAAGAGGAATGTTATAAAGGTGATTATCAATATATTAGAAGTTGGTACAGATATAATAGTATCTGGTCGAGGTTCATCTACATACACGAAATTTACGTACAACAAGCGTTTAGGAAGCATTATGAAAGAAATCGCAAATAAAAAAGATACAAGGATGGTCTTAAAAAGAGCTCCGAATTTGTACAGAATACTTAGAAACGATAAAGGGGTGGTTAAAAAAGAAGATATGTCGGGTGTATACAAGATCCCATACGAGAATCAGATGTTAGGAATAAATAAAGAATATGTTGGGGTTACTACTAGAAACCTAGGTGTAAGGATAAAAGAGCACAGATATGATATTAGAAAAGGTTCTAATGCCACAGTATTGGCTCAAATGGCACAAACGGAAGGTTCAATAGAACGATGGGATGAAGCGGATATCCTGAAACAGATACATTTCCGCGACTTTGGCAAGAACGGCTGAAAAATTAGAAATTTATATAAGCAAACTTAAAGGGAATTGCATCAACGCAAGAGATGCAGAGGGACTTCCTTCCGCATGGAAGTTTGCAATTAAAAACTTTAAATAAAAGCAGGAACTTTAATACAGTAGAGAGTCGATTTTCCGAACAACCCCAGTCCCCAATTGATTCGGATAACCGATTATGCACGAAAAAATATATTAATTTATCCCATGTTGAAATTTTTCTCCGTTGCGTGTCGCTTCGCGTTGAATTTTCGTCGATGTTAAGCGTAACGAAGACTATTGTATCGTTAAAAATTATTTTTTTATTTTGTACGAACAAAATAAATTGAAAAATATAAAAACAATAAAAAATTATACTTCAGAAGTTAATTTAGTATCAAAAACGTAAAATATTTGAGTAGCCCAAGACATAGCCAAAGATTGCAGCACCACAGCACTGGCGAAAATTTAAATTTGCCGACTGGAATTCTTTCGGATAATTGACATTCGGATAATCAACGCTCTACTGTGATATTTGTAGTAAAAACTCTGTATAGTTAAGTAGAGAAACTCTGTATAGTTTAGTAAGCAATATTAATATTTAGTATTAACAGTTTGTCTATTAAGTTAGAGGTATTAATATTTTGTATTCACAATTTGTTATATTTGACTATTTTATTTCATTTTTAGTATTAGCAGCATTTGTATTGATTTTATTGTTTAAAAAAGTTATTTGGCTATGAATAGCGTATATGTTATCGGTTAGTAATATTTATATTTTGTATTTTGAACTTGTTGTTCTATTTTTTGAAGTGTTCTAATTAACCTGACGATGATCCATTGATTGGATTGAAAACGTTTGTTTTAAGAATAAAACTCTCAGCGAGTGATCAGGTGTTGATTAAGTTATAATAATTACCCGAACTAACTTGTTGCTCCTTGCAATTCTCTTGAGGAATTTTTTAACTCAAGACATTTGAGAATTCACTGTATCGAGATTTTACTGTAAAATGCTTTGACACACTGAGAAATTGGTGAATTGCTTGATAAAATTACGGTTAACTGACTTTTGTGTGATCCTATATAGCCTTGAAATATTTTCTAGAAATTATATTAATATTTTTCTGATATTACAACAGAAATTTTAAATTAAAGTCTTTTATTTAATTTAAAATAATTCTATACTAGATAAATCGATACTTTCGTGATTGAATTCTTTCCTATCAATTGAAGCAAAGATATTTCGAAAAAAATTATTGGAAGATTGTTCATTAAATCGATTCTTCCTTCAAAAGTTATTGATATTCTTGTAACATGGTATCAAAAGTTTGTTTTTTTGCCTTTACAAATTCAAGAAATTTGTGAATAAATCACAAACTATGTTATGTCGCTATGTGAAATTCACTAATTTCACATTTGGCTAGGTATTTTATTTATTGATTGCTTATTTAAAGAAATTAATATATTTATATATTCCAAAATATATCCTGAACGCCAATAATTTAAAATTAACTGTAAGTTATTTTATTCTCCATTTCCACAGATTAATGATTTTTTGATTTCTATAAAATTGACTTGTAATCATCGAGATGATTGTCATTGAAAATTTTATTATCGCGTATACAAGGTACGTTTCAATTTCTAAATTTAAATCTCTTTAGAAGTTGTCGAAGTCAAAATGATTTCTGTAGGTATGCCGTAGTGTTCAAAAATGTAACATTGCTAGAAAAGTTTAGTTTGTTTTTAATGGATATAAATATTGTCTGTCAAAAATAGCAAATAGCAACTCAGGATGGTTATTAACTTTTGCAGTGCAAAAACGACAATATTTTGATTTATATTTTTTGATCAACTCTTTTCGTAGGTTTAAAGCTTAGATTACAGTTCTAGAAAACCGAGGATAAACTCTCATAGAGAAAAAGACGAACGATTAGTGGATCTATGCCTCATTAAACTTAACACAGGATGAGATAGGTATAGAAAGTAAAAAGAGACAATCCAAAACTTTCAAAAACTTCTTGGCATATATTCTTTTGGTCTGAATAAATTTTCAAAACAATGATATAAATGTATACTAAGATATGTGTGAAATAAAATATTATAAAATAATTTGTAATTGCTGCATCACAATTGAAAGTCAAAGTAACTAGCATTTACAAAAAAGTTGCTAAGTATATTTTAATGATTGAGATAAATTATTTACTTAAATAAATCTTTAGTTTTCCTAATTATAAAGCTACGAGTATATGTAAATTCGTAATTTTCTACATAGAATTCAATTTTGGTAAAACATCTACCTAAATAATAAACTCTCATAAAGTGCTAATGAATACTTGTGAACTGATGTTCTTAGACATCAGCCATTCGTTTAGTATCTATGAATTAATAAATGTACGATTTGCAAATGACATTATCACCAAATCATGTAACTTTCAAATTCTCATACTCGAGCTTGTATATAGATGCTATTAATATACTTATTTGAGGTACTTAATTTTAACGCCACGCTCGATTTAACATCAATTTAATAGGCTAACAAATAAGTGGTGTTAAATCAAAGTTTCAGTCTTTGTTTTATAAATAAATTTTTGTTTAAAATCAAAATTCCACTAACTAATTGTCACGTACGACAATTTTTCTATGTATTTTATGCATTTTTCTTGATATTTTTTCACTTTAAAACTATACCATATCTATTGAAACTATAATCATTTCTTGTAACTTGCACGTAACATCCTGTTCGTTAAAACTTCAAAGTTAAAGACTTTCAAATCTTAACTATATTTAAATGCTATATCATTGTGTGAGCACCTGTCTTTCACTTAAATGCCTTCTGCATCTTCCTTAAGTTACAGATAGTTGTGCGATCGATTTTAAAACCACACAAACGTCGTTAATGATGTCCAAACTGCGGCAGAAGGCGTTTTATTAAATTCAAGATGAAGGAAAGTAAACGAAGAGCTTCAACTAATTGAATGTGTAGAAGAAAATTTTAAAAAAACCTACACAAAATATTTAGTGATCGTAATTGAAACAATTAAATAAAATATTTAAGATTTGATAGAAAAAATTCAATTTTAGAAATTTTTAAAGTTTTTAATTTGATAAAATATCATTAAAAATATTCATTTGAATTATCGAGCATTTAATTTGGTAAAGCTTGACCGTAAAACATTTCTATATAAGATTAAAGTCCGTATAAAATAGTAATAATAATATTGTAATAACAATATATTTTATTTTAATTTAATTTAAAATTTATTTACAGAATATATAAATTGACTTTAGGATCAGTTTGTATTCTTTTTACTTTTTCCTCCTTAATTTAAGAGAATTACTAATTAAAGAATTTTTCTAAATAATTTATTAATAATTTTTAAAAAGACAGTCTTGCAATACTGAAATAATATAAAATTAATTTAATCATTATACTTTTGCATGAAATTATTACATTTTTTAAAGACTTCTTACGTTTGAAAATAATATGTCATAAATGAATGATTGAAAGTATAATCAATCATATTTTTATATGTAGTAATCAGTAAGAAATAAAATATTGACGGAAGATCCTTAGATAAAAAAAACAAAACTTTACTTCTTTTTTCATATTTTAAATAAAAGAAATTATAGTATTTATCGTTTTATGTATTTATCATATTTTCTACCAACTTTACTATAAAATCCTAAAGTAAACAAGGTGATTCGAAAATCAGTTAAACAGGTTTTTTGCAAGAAATTCAGTAACTTTGCAACAAAGTCAGCAATTTGTGAAAATGTGTCAAAGCATTGTAATTTGTATATTGAACAAGGAGAATCTCGTTCTCGACAGTTTTTGTAGTTTGTAAGTAATAGAGCAGACATGGGCAAATGCGGCTCTTTTTGAGTTACATGCGGCTCTTACTGAAAGTGTTAATTTCTGCTTTTTATTATTATTTTTACAATTTTATTTCCACAATTTTGTGAAAATATATACATTAAAAAAGTCAATATTTGTTTTATATTATATTTATATAATATAATAAAATCGCAGTACAAAACTGCCGTGCAGAATAAAAAAGTACAGAACTGCGGCTCCCATGCATTTTGCAAAACCTACATTTTGGCTCCCACTGAACTCTTGCTTGCCCACCCCTGTAATAAAGTATTAAAATAAGGCCGCAATTTAAGCTTCACAGGGGTTAACTGACTTTTAGGTCATCTTGTAATGATGAAATTATGATAAAGAAAAATCATTATTAACATAATACCATTTAAACTATGAACTCCGATCCAACTTTATTTATTTTGCATTTTCTGGTTGGGAAAACGTAAAACCCGTTCCACACTACTTCAACGATTTACGTAAGACATCAGAACCATTTATTTATTTAATGATGATGCAATTTGCAACACTCAATTTCAACGGTAGGTTTCATTTCGGACATGTTGTCCCTCATTAGTTGTCTCTATTTTAAGTTAATAAGCATTATAATTTTTTATTTATGCAAATTTACAATCGATTTCCACATAACTTATTTTTTAATCAAATGTTTTACTTATTTATGTATTTCGTTGATGAAAATCAATAAAGATAACACAAAGGAATAAAGTATTCTTTAAAGTAGCAAAATTAAACTTCATTATTTAATGAGGTATTTTAAAAACGGCAATTTAGTTGTCTTATTTCAGTTAATTTTTCTTAATTTTGAATTAACTTTCAATTTATGTAGATAACTTCATGTCTAATGTATAAATCTGTATAAAATCGTATTTTTAAGCTAAAAAAATCCGCTATTTAAATGATCGTATCAAATGTTTTACCTCATCTCATCATTTCAGATCCATCTCTAATCTTTACACGTTGTCATCTTTATTTTTTTTTATTATTAATGAAATTTTTATCACTGTATTTTATAAAATTCATTGATAAAATGTCAGATTTGTTCCGTACCCGATAATCAATTTTTTTATATTTTATTTAAGACTGTACGAATTTATTAAATTGTCAGATTTACTTAACATTGTCATCAATTAATTATAAACGTTTTGGCGAATCAATCTAAAAGCAATTAATGATTAACTTAAAATCGATTACAGTCCCGTTTAAACCGTTTTGTATTGAAGACAGATATGTTCATTAAGAATTTAAGTACGTTATATCGAAGGAATAAAAGGTATATTTATGTAATTAGATATTATAATGTAAATTCTCCATTACTTATAATAAAAACTCAATATGATAAAAATAAATTTTAACTATGTTTAAATGTACACTATGGCTCAAAAGTCAGTTAACCATTAAAAGAGTAAATTTATACCTTATTCAAATACATTATTACAAATTTTACAATGTTAAAAATGAGATTCTTCTTCAATAAACAAATTACAATGCTTTAATAAATTTTAACGAATTGCTGATTTGTAAAATTTTCTAAATTTCTTACAACAACAACGCGATTAATTACAAACAAAAAGTACGATTTTTGGCTTTTCTCAAATTTAAAATCTTAATGAAAATATTCTAGAATTTCTTTGAAAGTTAATAGAAATAAAATATGTTCACTTCTAGAAATTTTTCGCTAAACAAATCTTAAAATTAATTTTTAAATGTATTATAGATTATTTTAAATATTAATTAATTGATTAATTAATGAAAGAATTAATAATCCACAATTATATGAACCATTCGATCAATCTAATTCTTTGGCTATTATTTATATCGTTCTCTTATTCCTCAAACATAATCATTTACTTTCAGTAGAACCACTAACATGCTTGACGAGTAGGAATTAATTGTTGACACCCGAATTCTCCATATAGATCCGGATTGGATTCGAACCGGATCTCTCCTTCTCATCCTCTCACAGGTTAGAACGATACATTTCCAAGCGAAAAATATATTGAACAGGAAATTCAGTAGGAAGAGAATCGAACAAGAATTCAATAGGAAGTTAAATAGTAATAGAAAACATATTGAAATTGAAACTTAAATCACTTATTCGCAACTATATATTTGAGAATTAAAGTGATATATATTACAGTTTTTACAAATATTTTACTGATATTAACATTTATACTACAGGTAACCCCCGTATAATACGGGAGTTACGTTCCAGAAAATTGCCGTGTTATGCGAATCCGTGTTATACGAAACAAAGAACTAGTGCGAAAAGGGGGGTTAGGCTTCAAAAATTAAAAAACAGGTTGTTAAACATTACTGTATATGTTAAACATTTATTATTCATTTTTTTTCATAGGTAAAATACTTATTTATTATTTAGGTAAACGTTTTACCAGAGGATTATTCATTTTATATGATGATCTCAGCATGAGCATCATCAACTGGTAACAGTTTGTGGGTGCGTTCGTTAATAGCGGTCGCTCAGCAACGGGAGTGCGCTACTGTTTGTAGGCATTTAGGAACGATGGTGAAAGAAAGATGGCAGCGTCCGCACTATCGATAGTATCGTGTGGAGGAATCTATAATTCTAAAATGAGCTTTTAGAAGCAAAAGAAGGGTCCCAATTGTAAAATTTAACCATTAAATGGATTATTTGTTGAAAGAGCATTCAAAGTAGACACGAAAACAATTAAAATGCTCACGCGGAGTTACGCGGAGGCATAAAAGAACGCACCTTTTTTACATTTTATGTTGTACGAGGGTTTTACCCAATTCCCGAACCGTGTTAGAGTGAACCTGTGCTATAGAAGTGCCGTGATATACCTGTACAAAAATCTTTTAATAAAATTAGTGAAATGATTACTAATTTATATAAAACACTACTATTCGGAATTCTTTTCATAGCTATATATAGAATTAGGGCAACATTATGGTAATTTTTTGTTTCATTTAATATATTTAATGTCTAAAAATTAAAACTAATTACAGTTCACCATTTTTAGGTCTTATATACACTCATGTGTTAATAAATCGAAGCACTGAACTTTTTTAATAACCTTCACTTTCTTTCTTCAATAGCACTACATCAATATTCTGTCATGAAGATGTTTTGTCTTGAATAGGTTACAAGACATGGAAATGATAACTTGACAAGTTCCAAACATGATAAATTTCATTATGTTTTATAAAAGTGAAGTGTTATCATCGATAATCCCATCAATTACGAGTAGAAGCTAACTTGTCACTTGTAGATTTAAAACTAAAGTTCAATTTTAAAAATTTAAGAATAAAATAACTTTATTAAATTTTTTATTAAAATCTACTGCATCTTCAGTTTAATATATGTTAAAATAATTTTTCAAAGTTTGAATGAATTAACTTTAAATAAAATACTCTAAAAATTTAAGAGTTATTTATTAAAACATTCACAAACAGGAGCCAACACAAAATTTAGTGTCTTCATATTTGTCCTTTTCACACAAAATCATAGAGAGGAATTAAACTTTTCTTATGCTGTACATTGTTTTCTAAAATGTTTTGTAATTATATTGTTAAATAAATTTCATCCTAGTTTGGGTTAAAATGTTTTAAAATTATATCGACTATTACAGGAACATTTAATCATTTATATAAATTTAGGTGTGGAAGTGTATACTATGTCATTGTCTACTGTGATTTCTTATTTCCACATATAAAAAGGAAAAATTTGAAGACTGAACTTTGTGTTGTCGTTAAATTTTTGTAATCGTCAATATATTTTTAAATAATTTTATCCTGATATTATTCTTTAAAAAACTATATTTTTAAATTATTCTGACATTAAAAATGTTTTAACAATTTTACATATAATAACTCGAGGGAAGATAGTTACACTTTTGTTTGCAAATGACTACCACTCTAAGATTTATTGTTTACGAACTATTACCAGGCACATAAGATACCTTGGACTTTTGGTGCTTTAAAAGTGGATATGGTTTTCATCTATTACATTAATCTATTGGAAAAAACTTATCCAAATACAAGTACGCAAATTACCATCTTCCTCCATATATTGGGGGAAGATGAATCAAAGAAAATCTCAATGGGAAAAATTTACTTACCAAAACTAAAAACTACGTTAGATTACAAATATATAGCTTCTTTACATTAAAAACATAAACAAGTGGGTTAACTCACTATTCTGCAACTCGGAAGACTGATCTGGATCACCTCCATCTGTTGGGCTGTCATCACCAGATCCAATCTCGTCGCATTTCGGGCAGAAGGTTGCGGACTTAGTGTATCCACCTTCTGCACCTTATATATTCTACTCAGTCGCAGACTTGCCACGTTTAGTGTAGAAGTAGCGACAGAAGCAACAGTAATCAGCATTCTTGAAAGAGGCTGATGTATCTTCATTACCCGACTCTCTTTCAGGGATTTCTTCCGAGAAGATTTTTCGCTTTTACTTTTTTCTTCCCGAATTTTTGTGTTAACTTTTGGTTTCTAAACTCTGACGAAGCTAGCTCTTCTGCATGTTGCTTTCTTGAATCTGGTTTGCTTCCAGCGCTCATGCGTGGTATTGGGCGCAATTCTTCGAAACTTGACGAAGTTTAGACTAGTAATGAATTTGCTGATGATTCTGGTATAGTTGTAGAAGGAAAATGGAGTTCAAGTTGTGATGGTCCAGGTGATTGGTCGGTGGAGAAGATAAATAATATTCTGATCGTGGATGGACGGCAAAGACAGGATATTAGAACCGGAAGTTATGTAGTGTTAAGTCATAGTGGAAATATTATTTCTATACCAGAAAGATGATTGGTTATGTTGTTTATATTTATACAGATGCGCAATTTTTACATCAAATGTATTTCATGGCAAAACATGATTTTCATTGAATAACCTGGACATTGATAAGATGGTCAATATCATCTTCCCCAACCTATAAGATAGGATGGTTTTTCACGTGATTCACAATTGAACATGACTGTCTTATTTCACCACAAGATACACTTAACAAGTGTTCTATTTTCATTATTTCCGCAGAAAATACTGATTGTCTTAGGTTTTCGCCGCTAATAGCATTCTAGAACACGCAAGCAATAATTTCAGGCCATAATTTCTTGCCTACAGATTTTTAAGTCGCTATAAATTGAAAAATACAGAAAAAACATACCGGGAAAAATTGATGTGCGCAGTGTTGTGAATGCGGTGAACGGGACATATGTCGAGAAACTCACGAACTATGAGTTCCTAACCATCTACCCTCGAGTTACCTTGTTTACATGAAAAAAAGTACAGAAAAAGATCCAACAGAACTGTGGGATTTTGTGTTGCTATTATATAAAGAAGACTAAATTTTGCATTTTCTTTTCGTTGTGAATACAGGTATACCTCGACTTACGTCGTTTCGAGTTACGTCGTTCCCGATTATACGTCGTTTGTCAAAAAAGTATACGGAAAAATAAAAATCAAGTTTAAGTCATTTTATTCGACTTTACGTCTGTCCGCCACAAATATTGAAGTCGTAATATCACTAGAAAAGCGTTTAAAGCACATAAAATCATATTAAAATATATACATTTACAAGTATGTACTGTATTTACAGTACAGTACATGCATTCGTAAATTTAGATTACTTTTTTCTGTACTCTATTAAAAACTGAAATTTATTTGTTTGTAAGCTTAAAATAGATTCTTATTAACCATATATTATTAAAAATGCATTAATAAATAAAATACAAAACTGGGAATAGTAATTTATGGTTTAGCCTAATGACAAGTAGATTCGGAGACAAGTAAATTCGACTTACGTCGTTTTTCGACTTAAATCGTTTTCCTGGAACCAATTGCCGACGTAAGGCGAGGTATACCTGTACTTTTAGTAAATTCCGTCTTGGTTTTATTATTTATATATAAAAGGAAGACTTTTTGGTTAAAAAATTACTTTTATAATTTTTAACATATTAATGAATTATATTTATTTTTGAATTTTTATGTAATGATTTTTGTTTTGGAGTTTTTGCCCTATATAAAAATATGGCATTTTACAAAGGAACACGTAAGCATCAGGTCTACTTAGAAATTTGCAAGTTAATCAGAATGTAAATATGTTAAACACTTAAATTAATTTGTAACTTAATCTACACGTGAGCATGTGGATTAATTTATAATCTAATTATCATTATTATTAAACATTATATTTTATAATTATAAAGATATTTTCAACAAGTAAGTTTAATCTAGAAAGTAAGTACAATACATTAGCTCGAGTTAGTCTATTTACTAAGCTAACTAAATCTTTATAATTAAATTTATCACATAGTATTTAAAAATCCGAAAATATTATGATATATCTGATAAGATTTATTTAATTTTGATATATTTATAAAATGTTAATGTTTTACATAAGATCTACTTGTATCACAAAACTAATAATAGTACTTGATAATATTAAAAACATTAAGTGATAGTTAATGAAACGATATTTAATAACAATCAACAAATCATTCTGAAATAGCTAAACGGCTTCAATAAAACAGTTTCAAAGCGAATTAATCTTAAAATATTTATTAAGAAGAAACGCTCGAATTAAATTGACTTTTATAAAGTTTCTAAATTTATATGCTTTATATGCTATAAACTAATTTTTGATCCAAACCCTATATATATTAATATATAGTTGATTCTCGTTAGCGTCAATCTCTTCGAGAAGGTTTGTAAAGGTTGTTGTGAAAGGCTTATGAAGGTTGACGTTAACCGATAATTGACTTAACAAGTATACAATTTCAGCTTCAAAGAAAGTTACACTACATAAAAATGATGATTTTCACATATATTTTAACCATTGTCAAGACTCCAATTTCTGTTTTCAGATAAATCTTTCATTCAATGA
Organism: Centruroides sculpturatus; assembly: GCF_000671375.1. Lineage (NCBI taxonomy): Eukaryota > Metazoa > Arthropoda > Arachnida > Scorpiones > Buthidae > Centruroides > Centruroides sculpturatus. Next base: position 1,236,804 of record NW_019385745.1, on the reverse strand, counting down.
ATCGCGTAAAAATAAATCATCAAAACATATAACAAGAATGACTTTCTTCTATCAAAAAAGTTATTTTAAAAAATCTGTATGAAAAATTGATACTTTTCTTAGGTACGGTTTTGTCAATGTATTTGACTAATTTATCAATGTAAGTAAAAGTGTATTCAGAATTTTAGTGAGTTTGAATAAAAGTAAATCGATGCTACTGTGATTTCTTATTTCCACATATAAAAAGGAAAAATTTGAAGACTGAACTTTGTGTTGTCGTTAAATTTTTGTAATCGTCAATATATTTTTAAATAATTTTATCCTGATATTATTCTTTAAAAAACTATATTTTTAAATTATTCTGACATTAAAAATGTTTTAACAATTTTACATATAATAACTCGAGGGAAGATAGTTACACTTTTGTTTGCAAATGACTACCACTCTAAGATTTATTGTTTACAAACTATTACCAGGCACATAAGATACCTTGGACTTTTGGTGCTTTAAAAGTGGATATGGTTTTCATCTATTACATTAATCTATTGGAGAAAACTTATCCAAATACAAGTACGCAAATTACCATCTTCTCCCAATATATGGAGGAAGATGAATCAAAGAAAATCTCAATGAGAAAAATTTACTTACCAAAACTAAAAACTACGTTAGATTACAAATATATAGCTTCTTTACATTAAAAACATAAACAAGTGGGTTAACTCACTATTCTGCAACTCGGAAGACTGATCTGGATCACCTCCATCTGTTGGGCTGTCATCACCAGATCCAATCTCGTCGCATTTCGGGCAGAAGGTTGCGGACTTAGTGTATCCACCTTCTGCACCTTATATATTCTACTCAGTCGCAGACTTGCCACGTTTAGTGTAGAAGTAGCGACAGAAGCAACAGTAATCAGCATTCTTGAAAGAGGCTGATGTATCTTCATTACCCGACTCTCTTTCAGGGATTTCTTCCGAGAAGATTTTTCGCTTTTACTTTTTTCTTCCCGAATTTTTGTGTTAACTTTTGGTTTCTAAACTCTGACGAAGCTAGCTCTTCTGCATGTTGCTTTCTTGAATCTGGTTTGCTTCCAGCGCTCATGCGTGGTATTGGGCGCAATTCTTCGAAACTTGACGAAGTTTAGACTAGTAATGAATTTGCTGATGATTCTGGTATAGTTGTAGAAGGAAAATGGAGTTCAAGTTGTGATGGTCCAGGTGATTGGTCGGTGGAGAAGATAAATAATATTCTGATCGTGGATGGACGGCAAAGACAGGATATTAGAACCGGAAGTTATGTAGTGTTAAGTCATAGTGGAAATATTATTTCTANTCTGCCTTAATAATTTTTTGTAGAAACATTAAATATCTTTTTATTAATATAGTATTTAGTCTAAATCTATTTGTTTCTAATCTTAAAGCACTGCCCGGGATATTAAATTCTAACTGGAATATCTTGCGTATAAATATATTCTGTATTTTTTCAAAGTCATTAAATTTATCCATACTCCAAACTGGGGCCGCATAGCCCATTGAATTCATCACAAGTGAATTAAAAAGTCGAAAGTGTGTTCCCAAGTTCTTTAGTTTTGTCTTACAGAATAGACCAATTAAGTTATTTATTACAATTTTTATCACAAAACACAACTGTACATATATACACACACTCATTCCGAACTGGAAAAACAGTTGATGATAACCGTTATTAGAGTTTCGCCTCAACAAAGTTCAGCGTAAAATATAAGATTTCTACCAGGAAGTGTCAAAAACTAAACACTAGCCGTTAGTTGAGATGGTAAACGAGATTGAGGCTAACGAAATACACATTAAATAGGTGTATCGTCTATAGGTATAATCGAAATAATTTTAATCTTATTGTTTAGATGCACTTGCTGTTTACTCATTAAAATGTTTTTAACAGTAATTGCACATAATATTTCCTATTAAAGAGAGAAATCTATTTTATTAATAAGTAATGAAAATCACTGACACCAATTATCTTTACCATTAACTCCGTCTATATTAAGTTGTTAAGTAAGACGATAATGCGTGTATCGTATGCATATTTATAACTGTCTGTACAACAGATTCTAAAAAATTCCCAAAGTTAAAGTGACAAAGATTTACACATACGAATATATTGAGGAAAAAAGTTTAGACAGGAATTTTAAACATCTTCGACTTCTGACGACACGCTTCAAATATTTATATTGGACAGCAGCTGTCATTTCATCTTAGTTCTAAGATTTTTTTTATCAATATGACAGTTTCATCAAAAAAGAAACCATTCAGTGAATTTCTAAAATTCCATTGTGGTCAATATCGGAAAGTGTTTCCATTCTTATTAAAAGTTTGAGGAAATTTCAAAAATATGTAGGTCAATTGGTTATTTGCTAAAAATAACGCATTTTAAAGTTTTATTTTCTGTTTTCTGTTAGAAAAAGTCGTTAAATCTTTTGTGAATCCAAGAGTGCTTCTTACATATGTCAAAAGTAGATCTATAAAGTAAAATTTTAAGCATAAAATCAATAATAGTAATCACCAGAAATTCATAAGTAGTATCGGTTATATTTTAAATTTAAAAATAAAGTAAAAAGTTACGTCAAATTATAGCCAACCAATAAGGTTAGTGTTTATATTTCCACGCATCCTAAATTTGATATTATAGATAGATAGTGATTTCTTTTATTCGAATTATATATTGGGTTCCGAGAATGCTTACAAATACGTTCAGACAGCAGTAGATAGGTAACACGAACATAGCGAAAGATGAATAAAGATTAAATAATGCATTTTAAGTTTGTATAACTTAAGTATTAACATTGCAAAATTAACTTTATATAGATCTGTCCTGGAGTGAAATAAATTGTGTATTGTAATAATCAAATAAACTAGTTAGGTTTTTATAAATGAAATTATTGTTTTAAATTATTTTACATAGCGGTCGAGTACTGCTCTCTGAGAAAATGTCGTGCTACTTGAAGTGTTATATAATAACATAAAGCATGTATTTGGTTTCAGCCCATGTTCAGTTGAAATTAAAAAAATAAGTTATAACTTCTCCTCTACCTGCACTTAAATTCAATAATGTATGACAACACAAAAGACAATAATGTATAACAACAGGAAGGTCAATAAAGTAGACCGAAAATGTTAGAAGTTTAAATTAAAAGACTGCATCTTAAAGGATTTTTGTTTGTTAAGTTATAACCTTTTCTCAGGTATTTATTGTATTATAATATCCAAGTTATGTGTCGTAATTAAACAAAGCATTATTAAAAGCAATGGTATGCAATATGCTTTAGAAAACCAAAGTAAAAACCATACTTTAAAAACTAGTAAAGTTTAACAAATTTAATTTAAAAAAGACAAGTCTTGTCTTTAAAAATTATTCTGTGATCACTAATATAAACATTTTTTAAAGTATAGGCTATATAAATGAACGATATTTCTTATTTTATAAAATATCTTAATATCTTTGTTTAAAATGATTTCTGTTTCTTTTCCTCTCTGTACATTCGCTTGCTGAAAACTCTCAATAAATCAAATTAAGCGTGACCTGGTGTCAATTCATGGTCCTACTAAATCGAATTTCGAACCATTTGAACTCGTACCAATCGCAACTTCTTTGTATTTTTAAAATGATTCGAAAATCCATTTTTTACGAAAAGTTTTTAATAATTTCAAATGATAAAAATTCTACATAAATTCGAAAACTTGAAAATCAAATTTTTTAATTATTTAAAATTTTAATTCAAATAAGCTAAAAAGTTTAATTGCATTCCATTAAAAGGAATTAAAGCTGCATTAGTTTTAATTTTAAAATTTATTCAAATAAAAACAAAATATCTCAAGAAAAAGGAATTAATATGTTTAATTAATTTTAATATATTTTTTTAATCCTACAAAACAATCTAAATCATTAAAAAACAAAATTAACCGTGTAAAAATATTTTAAATTATTTTTCTTTTTTATAAAAATATCATAAACCGTACTTTAATAATTTCTATTAATTGCTTAAACATTTTATTTTAAATTCTTTAAAATAAATTAAATGTATATAAACTCTTTAAATCTAAAAAAATTACCGAATTTTTTAAAGAAAATTTTTTACATTTTAAATTAATGACCCATCACATGCTACTTCTTGATAGGCTATCATTCACAATACGATTCTTCACTAATGTTCTAAATCCTTTATCGGGAATCAAGTGATTATTTTTAAATTTCTCATTAAATTGATGTAAATTTATGTTGCAGAGAATACTTCACTGACTTTTTCAAATCTAAAATATCGAAATTAAAAATGGAAAAAACAGAGCAAAACAGACATATTACTCTAGTTTTTATACTTACCAAAAAATTGTTTTTATTTATTTATTATTTTCTTTTTAGCTTAGACCTTAAAAGAATAATTATTTTCTTTAAAATAATCTTCACTCAAAAATTTAATTCTTGAATAATATTTACATTAACTCAAATTTTTGATTCGGTTAATTAATTCTACTTTTAATGTCTGATTAATTTAATTCATCTTTTCATGAAAATTAGCTAAAAAATGTATTCTGTATATTTGGAGAAAATTTTCTATACTGTATTTTATAGCATAAAAATTATACGATATCCATGAGAAAAGTGAATAATATAAATTCTGTATTTAAAAAATGGAATTTTCCAGTACTTTTATATAAAATTTGGATGAAAATTTTATAAAAAATGAAAATTTGTATTTTAATTTATATATTTTAAATGAAAAAATTAAAATAAAATACTAAACTTTATATAGGCCTATATAACTCTAATTATATTCAAGTCCAATTTTTATACAGTTTTAAATTTAATACTGGAAATTATAATACTGTAAAACCTCGATTTAACAGACTTTGGATTTAATGGATAAAACTTTCGGTCCGTATCTCACATGTGAAAATTAATACTCTGTTAATTTTTAAAATGCGTTTTACGTGTAATTAAATTAACAATTTTTTTTAAATCCAAGAGTCATCGTTCTTAACTCCATGCCACAACGGGTGTATCTCATTATCCGAAGACAAATAAATAAAAAACTGTTTTTGTCAAATCTGAATTTGTCTTCTTTTTAAGAACATTAATTTTATTTATCTTACCAAATAAATAAAGTGTATTTTTTTGAAAAAATACACTTTATTTATTACATACAGAAATAAATACATAAATATAAATAGTTATCACATATAAAAAACTTTTCTATGAAATTAAACTTCTCGTACCTGCTTAATTTTAATTACAAAAACGTATCTCCATAAGTAAAAGCAGATGAACTAACTAATTTGTCAATTTTTTTAACACACGTATTCAGAACACGTACTTTATTATACGAACTTTCGGTTATAACGGACAGCTCTCGCCCGAATTAGTCCATTAAATTAAATCGAGGTTTTACTGTATTTTTGTTTAAGTTTCAAGTATATTTTATATCATTAATACTTGTAAGAAGGAAAAACATCCAATATACAAGGTGGCACATAATTTAGTTAACCATTAGTGTTACTAAGCTCAAGATAACCAGAAAGTTTAGTAACTGAAAATTAATTACTACACCTTATATACTTTTCCAGCAATATTTTAATTAAAACAAATGTTTTCGACTCCATTCAGAGGTCTGATTCAGGTTAAAAACGTATAAATTACAAATTAAAGAAAAAAAGAAACCGAATTCTAACAGCTTATTTCAAATTTACAACATTCGAAAACTAACGACTTCTACGATTAGTACATAAGCTATAACACACAAGTCGTTATTTTTCGAATGTTGTAAATTTCAAATAAGCTGTCAGAACTCGGTTTCTTTTTTCTTTAATTTGTAATTTATACGTTTTTAACTTGAATCAGACGTCTGAACGGAGTCGAAAACGTTTGTTTTAATTAAAATATTGCTGGAAAGGTATATAAGGTGTAGAGTTATTGATGATTACCAGTTTCTGTAAGTGTTTATCTGAAAATTAATAACAATATATCATAATGCTGTAAATTATTTACTAAACGTGTAGGATCTCTTGTAAAACAATTTTGTTTTTAATTAATTGTTTTAGTACAAAGTACAATAAAGCTATTTTACTCTAAAGGGATTGACTGCCTTTTAAGCCAGTCTATATTTAACAGACATTCTTGTTGCGCAGGAACAAATTCATTATATTTCTAGGAAACTATAATAAAAATAATAATAATAATTTTATGTATTCTGTACTTCTAATAACTTATACAAATAAGAGATTTATAATATATTTAAAATTAAATGTAAATGTCTTTACAAGAGTGTAGTTTGTTGATAGACAGACTATTACAAATCTGCATATTTTTAACTTCGTTTTGTTGCAAACTTAAACGAAAAATTTTGAAACTCAATCCGTTATGAGATTTAAAAAGAATTAAATTTAAAAATGTTGAACGCATATCAATTTTGTTTTTGACCTGAATAGAAATGCTTAAATCCTTAGAGTTTAGTCTATATGATATTTTTGAAGTTTGCAGAAATGATTTTGACTTGCAAATCTTAGCTTTCTTATTGTGATCTGCTTTAATTATTTCTCTTGATATATACTGTAAAATCTGTTCAGAATGGAAACCTGCCAAAATAGAAGAAAAAATTCGATACCTATGATTCCCGTTTACACAGGTTTTATAATAAATGCATAGATACATTTTGCTAAATCGAATACATATAAATAGATAAGCTTGCCTTCTTTGGTATTTATTTATCTGGCATGTGATTATGTATCATAATATGTTTATGTACAGTATATGAATGACTCATAACAATTGGCTTATAAAAGCAAAATAAGAAAAATTCATTTTAAACTAAAAGTTATTTTTAAATAATTACAGAAAAACTTAAATATATCATTATAATATCGTACATTCACATTTTAAAAAATTGCATAATATGAATAATTAAATTATTAAAATTAAAAAAAATAAATTATATTTAAAATAATTATCGGGAAACTTATTCAAGTAATAATAAATTTCATATGTAGATCATCAAACATAATACTATTTACATTTAATTATAGTGTAAAGGTATTTAACTTTAAAATACAACTACTTAAGTTCAATAAAACAAAATTACGTTACTTTAATGCAGTGTTTTTCAACCTTCTTGAATAAGCGACTCCTTTACAAGTTAAAAAATTCTGGCGACCTCCGAGGGCCATATTAAAACTATGTCAGTGATTTTAAAAACTACGTATTTAAGTTTCTTTCTGTTGAGATCTAAATATCAATCAAAAACCCAATTGTACTGTAAAATAAACAGGCACATCCTTCTCACTGAGAATTTGTAGTGTAGGACCTACAAACACTTGTCTTTTTCTTTTACCCGCAATCCCCCGTGTAAGGCTTTGCGACCCCCTGGGGGTCGCGACCCACAGGTTGAAAAACACTGCTTTAATATATTTATTATTCAAACTTCGCTTTAATGCTAATATATTTTCACTTCTGAAATTGGCACTAAATTGAGTGTTGTGCTAAATTGAAGCACAGTTCTTCAAAAACAAGAATTATAGCCTATATAGAAATAAAGCCTACACACAAATTTGAACTTAAAAGTAACACGATTTTATAATAGTAATATCGTTTGAAATGTAAAATAGTATATTTAGTAGTTTACAGATACTCTCAATAAAAGGTTTTCTATTTAATATTTATGGGAAAGATTCGTTGACATTCATTGAATATAAGTAAGAAGATGCTATATCGACGTTTTACTGCATGCTATTAATATATTATTATTCATTTTTATTCATATTCTTATCAATAATCTGCTAAATTATTCAGCATTATTTTAATGTTATGCATCAGGTTTTAAATAAAAGTATAAGCGTATTTACAACCTTTTAATATAATTTATTGACTTTAGTAAATATTATTACAATATTACAATATTAATGTACAAGCATACATTACTAAAAATCAGCTTCATCACAAATGTTGCATATAAAAGTTATAAAGCTATCTGACATTGATCAGTTGCATTAATTGTTAGACTGAGTTTTTCAATGTCTGATTTGTAACATGATGAAACTGTTCTTCTTTGATGCATCCTTGTGCTGTGATTGAATGATTATTTTTTATTTTTTTTCTTTATCATTCCACATGCATTATTTGACTATTACTACATACTGGCTTTAAGATGTATTAATTTTTTTACAACAAAGCATATATTGTTAAATTAGTTGTTTCTGAAACAGTTGTCAAATATATATATATATATATAGGCTATAATTTTTTTAAATATTTTTATTTTTATTTTTTATAATCTTATTTGTAATAAAAAAATTCAGTAAATTCAAATTTATTGTTTACTAAGTCATGTTATAAGAGAGACAAAACCTTTCACACTTTGTTTCTAGCAGTTTAATCCATAAGAACAAATGTTTTTGGCCATTACGTCATTGCTGATTACAAAGTTTAAAAGATATTGCTATTGTTAATTTTCTTTTAATTTTACCCAAGAGATGTGACCAACTATCAATGATAAGATAATTGTTTAAATTTTGAAAATAAAATAACAAGAAAAATACAGAAAATGCTTGACAGATTGTGACATGCTTGATGACAGTGGATTGGCCTATTTAATTTAAGGGGTTGTTGAAGAGTGATTGCCATGCGGGGGAGAGTGAGTTTGCATCTCTGCTGTTAATACAATTTTCTTTGAGGGATTTCACAAAGGTTTCTAGTGTTTCAATTGTTATAAGTTTGTTGCTGTCAAGCACAGGTATAATAATCTTAGTCTCTTCCCATTTGGCTGTTATATTCGGTTTGCTTGCAAATTGGGCTAGGNGATAGTTAAAGATAGAGGAGTGGGGAAATAAAGAGGGGAGTCATGTCGTATCTCGAGTAAGGTTAGAGTTAATGACGATTTTATTAGTATTTACAATTTTTTTTAATAAAACCCATTTCTACCCTCAAAAGTAAGCTTTCTTCCGTTTTATAATAATTAAAACTATAAAAAGTGTTTAAAATAAAATATAACAGATGGCGCCACCAAATGTTGCTGGGAAAGTTAAGCAATATGTTAATTAAGTTAATATGAAATATGAGATGTGTTTAGTACGAGTATACGTATAGGGTACCAGAAGTAAGAGAATAATTGCACTGTAAAATCATAATTTTTATTATTAATTGGGTTTTTATGTTATTAATTGATAATTGTTTAGAACTGTAATAAAATTATTTCGGTATATGATAAAAACATGTCAATTTGTGGTTAACGAATGCATTAATGTCAATGGATAGTGCTTTGAATAACTGTTGTAATTAAACTTTATTTTATTTCAAGCAAACTTGTACAGTATTTATATACAGAATAGTCTAAAATTTAGTTCATTACAGTATTTGAAGTAAAAATTTTAATATAGCTTCTCTTAATGAAGTTAAAAATAACTGTTTAAAACGAGATTCTCCATGTTTTCTTTCTCAATTTACAGCATTCTTATACACTACTATACAAGACACTCAGCGGTTTCCAAACTATGATCCTTAATTTTTCCCAAAAGTCTCATAGGGATTCCGCGTAAAAGCTCAGAAATCAGATTTACTAGGGATTTTAAAATAACACTATTAAAGATACAAAAGTGGCTATCATTTCGATAATTTCGAAACCAAGTTTCCGTACGAAAAAACATTATATTTAACAAATACCAGGTGTCCTATTTTTCAATTTCTACAAATTAACAGCACTTAACACAAGTCCGCACTGGGCGAAATCGAGTTAGAAATCGAAGCTGATGAGCACAAAGATATTTGTGAGCATTTAATGCACATTGTGAAAGCGCTGTAGGAAGACTTACCAGACATCAACACTGATATTTCACATGTCGTCCGTGCCAGAGTATGAAGAGTTTATTCAAATTCAGTGTATCAATGAATCTTACAAAATTCGAATCTGTGTCACTGAATGACTTGGATAGGACTGACAAACCAATATCCTTTAGTAGCCGAAAAGATCACTGTAGCTCTGCTCCTCTTTGTGTCCACCTATCGACATGAATCAGACTTTTCAGCTTAAACTTAACCTACAATCAAAAACAAATTTATGAGTTGGTCGGTTGCCATCTCGGCTTTATTATTCAGCAATCAGACATAAAGCTCAATTCCAAAACTATTTTCAGTATAAAAATGAAACTATTTTATTCCTCACATTAGATATAAGTCCAATATTTCTTACACCAAAATAAAAGTTTATGGTTATATCTAAAAATATTTTCTTTTTTATTCCAAATTTACTACGTTATGCAAACTACTCAGATATTGTGAGTAGTCGAAAGAAGGTAGAACGTCATAGGTTCACATTACTTAGTAAAATTCAGGGATAGAATTAAGATTTCGCGAAAATGTCTTCTGAAGGGTTCCGAACTGAAAAAGTTTGGGAACTGCTGCGTATACACTACTATATAAATATTAATTTTCTTTTTGACTTTTCCTTTTTCCACAATTTCAATTTCGAGACTTTATAAAGAATTTATTTTAAAAATTAATAATTTAATTGAATTTTTTTAATAACAATATTGACAGTATAGTATATAACAGATATTTTCTAATATATTTCCTTCATAAATTGCTTTCTAAATATACACAGATTAAATATTTAAGAAGTAATTTTATGTGAAATAAATCACTATTTAATTTTAGCAGATTTATATAGAAAATATTCATTTCTGATGAACAGAGTTGTTTATATGCTCTTTAGTAAACTTTCAATGTTGGCAATATATAAGGTTTACTTTCATAATAAATGGACTTAATTCCAACATTTACTTAATTCAATAAAAATAAAAAGTACTTTTTATTGCAATTACGATTAATTTAATCATTTTAAACGCATAAATTAAATTTATAAAATTTCTTTTTATAATATATTCGATTGTAACTGAAACTAGAAATAATTACTCGTATATTATTTATATTGTCGATATTGCAGTCAATTTTAAAGTTACAAAAATTTAATTTTATTTAAAAATATTTATCTCCTATTAAAATTAAATATTTACAAATGTTTTAATATTGAAAATAAGCATTTATTTATCATCAGTTGCTATTCGTGGAGATGACGAAGAAAAGAAAAGTTGAAGAGAAAGATCCTCTTTTTTATTTTCCTCTTCTTTCTTCTTCTTCTTCTTTTTGAAAGAAAAAGAAGTAAAAGAAAGAAAAAGAACTCCTTTTAATTTATTAATAAAATAAAACAATATTCAATTTATAAATTATTTTATTTATTTTCGCTTAAGTTTCAATATCAATTGAAGCGTTTAAATGAGATAAAGATTACTATTAGAAACATTAAAATCTTTACTACAGAATTAAAGAGGTTAGCTTAATAATAAATACTGCATTAAATTAAATATATCTTTACTGTTTAAATAATCAATAAGATATGTTTATATCTTTTATTTAATCAATACAATGGAAAAATTCTTATAAAGCTGTGCAACGAAAAGTATAATACGTCTAAATAAGAACTGTTTCTTTTCGTTTTGTGTTTTATTTAATCTTTACAGAAAAAGAAAACCTCTATAAGAAAAAAATAGTAATTTTCTCAATCGTAAAGATATAAGATACGACAAGATTTTATTCTCTTCTACAGCACTAAAATATTATTTTATTTGAAAAAATAAAATTGAAAATGTTAGTTTAGAAAGACCATGTTACTTGTATATGTATTTTTTTTTTTAATAAGTTTACAAAGTTTTTGTAAAGTCTGAAATTATATTAGTTTTTAAATTAATCAGCATTATCAGAAAGAATATAATGGAGAGATAAGTTTACTTATTGGAATATAGTTAAGAGATAAAGTTTGTACAGAATCTGATCAATCAAAGTTTACCTAACTCAAAAGACAGGTGGACGGGTCTACATTATAATTCTTTCACATAAACATTAAACAGATCTTGGATAACTTCTTAAAAATGTCTGAAATCAGATAATTACATTTGATAAAAATCTTTAGCTGTTACGTTTGAATAAAATTGAAAATCAATCATTTTTTTCCTAAAATCTATATGAATATTCATAAAATTGTAAATAAAATGTATGTTATATAAAGGTGTGCTTAGTGGATGTTAGTAAAAGTGAATTTATTGTTGATTCATAAGACAATATGGGCAATACAAAGTGAGCACAAATTAGTTAACTGAGATATGCATTAAAATTATTTTAAAATGCGGTTTGGAACGGCATATTACTTACTATTAGAAATTCATTCGCTTTATTAGAAGCGATTCAGTCGCTATTTTTTAAATCTATATATCGGTAAACTGACTTTTGACCGTCTCAAATATGAATCGATATGATTAAAATACCGGCATATATTTTAAATTAGTTGGATTAATTTAAGTTTAAAAGTAATGCTTGGTAATATTTCTTTTCTTGTAACTATTAATATGTGTTTCTTTATTAGAAACAGCTTAACAAATAAAATTTTTGTTGACTAAATTTCTTATTATCCTTAAATCTCTTATTATCCGTATAATGAGATTCTATAAATTTTTATTAGAATAATCCAGAAACGGAACAAAAATAATTAACATTTTTTAGGATCTGATCAAATCTCGACAGGATCAAAACGTGGACCCAATCGAAAGCCTAATATTATCGATTGTTATATCCTACAAGCTTTTGACCCAGTGAAAGTTTTAAAAGAAAATTTTTGTAAATAAATTTCTGCAAGATTTCGAGGGGCTCTCAATTGGCAATTTTGTATCGTTTAAACAAAGAAAAAAAAAGAAGCATCAAACAGATTTAACTCGACAAATATTTAATGGTCGGTTTAATAGTCTGTTTCTCCGTGCCAAACAATAAAGTTTGTTATCTTTTTAATCTTTAATTACACACGTCTTAATTTTTTAGTTTGAAAAATTTCTCGATTAACTAATTAATGTTCAATAGTAAGAATCCGCACTTCTGGGGAATCTAGTAAATAAATTTTAATTTATTTTATCTTTGTAAACAACTATTTATACATATTCTCTAAAAAATATAAACGTTATTTTTGGAAACCCACTACAAAATTGATTCTCTAATGTACATTTAATATTATGTTTAGAAACTAAACAATTTTCTTACTGATAATCCGGAAATATAAATTAATAACACCAATTAGATTTGAATTTTTTTTAATAAGTAAATTAATTCCCGCGTGAAATTTGTTTTAAATATTTTAATTTTTCAGGCCCTTCCATTTCTCATTCCTCTTCAATTCCGGTTTTCTTCTTCATAGAAATTTATTTACAAAAATGGTTCGCACTATTAAAACTTTAGTTTAAAAATCTTATGATTATCGCTATTTTGAACTAAGTCCTTATACCTTATATGTTATTGCTACTTCATTGTGCTTAAGTTTGCACATTTATCTTCAAGGAAAGTTAGCTGCGAATAAAATATAAATGAATAATCCTCTTATTGTTGTATTTTTCAAAATATTATCCGCTATCGTTTGAAATCGAAATTTGATGTTAATTAAATATTTATATTAAATATTATTAAGCTAAAGCAGTCATCTCCATATAAGTGAATGAAAAAGAAAGTGTCTTGTATCATTATAAAGTTGAAAGCGGAGTTTATGACTAGATTTGCAAACAAACTTCAGTGGAATTGAGTTAATTGTCTGAAAATTTTCTCTGCATATTATATCGTGTTAACTTTGTTTTATTACTCTACTTTAAGAATTTATTTATCCTATAGTATGCAAATATACGCAAAATATTCTTTATAAATATAAATAACAAACATGAAGAATTAAATCCGATCTTTTTACTCGTTTAACTATCATCACGTTCTAATGGTGTGATAATTTTTATTTTAATATTTTTTTAAGCACGAAAAGATAAAATTAAAATATGTAAAACAAATTTCATGCAAGAATTAATGTATTTATTTAAAAAGTTCAAATTTAATTGATGTTACTAATTTATATTTTTTAATTATTAGTAAGAAATTGTTTAGATTCTAAACATAATATTAAATGTACATTAGTAAATCAATTTTGTTTGAAAGATAAAAATTCCTTAAATTATTTCATTTCGGAAATTGGTATTCACTGAATTTCGAACGTAAACTTATTAAGCGGAGCGTGAAATTCAATTTTCATGTTTGACTTTGATTATAGAAAAGTAGTTGGATAAAATATCTGAAATATTTTATTCTGGTATTTTATTAGAAAAATAACTTTTCCTTTTCAAATTTGATAAATTAAAAATATCTGAGGAATAATTTCGACGAAAATTGCTTATTTCTAATACATTAAATTAAATACTTTTTAATAATCGATTTAAAAAATAGAATGTAAATAGTTATCATTTTTTGAAAAATAATTAATTTAACTATTAATTATATTATTATAACTTGAAATAGTGTTCATTGATTACGTTTTTCAAGCATGAATTGCGTTTTATATTTTAATATTAATGAATTTTACTAAAAGCAGGGATAAATAGAAAATATAATATATAATGATACGCTTAGCTTAGACAGCTAAATTGATTTTTTTGTGTGTGTGAAGTAAATTGTTTCAGAGAAAATGCACAATTTTTCATAAAATTTATTGCTGTAAAAATTACTTAAAAAGTTATAGTAATTTTTTAGTAAACAGTATCTTAAATAATATCTTACTAATAATTTTATACGTTAATGTAAAAAATTATTAGTGAGATATAAATGCTATATGCATTTTAAAATGTTACTGAATAGTAAAGATAGAGAATATCGAGCATTTAAAAATAGCATAATTGATGTAAATAAAAAACATCATGTCATTAAACTGTTTTCTCGTTTTTTTCACGTTGTTGTTTTTGGTCTCGAGTTTCACTTTAACAGTGTGCATGTTGTTTTGTTTACTGTTTGTTTAATAATAACCATGTCTTTAGTAATACTTGATTTATTGATGCTGTAAAGATCAGAAAAATCACAGAAATCAAATCACACCTCTATGAAAATACAGAAAATACGCCATCATGAATCATATAATAAAACATTAAGTCAACTTCAGTTTTAAATAAATCGAATTCGAAATAAAAGATATGAAATGTCTGTGTTCACTTCGTTTCTCTCTCGGAACAAATAACGTGAGAGATGAAGATGATTGTCTTTTCAAAACGAAGGTGACTTCGATGTCCTATTCGACATTGTATTTGTGCTGATTACATTATTCTACTGCAATATTTTATAATTTACTTGACAGAACTAGACCTTTATAAACACCTTGGCGCAGTCAAGTAATCGAACTTGTTTCCATTCCAAATATAATAACTTTAACGGATTTACATTATTTTTAAATGCTCGATATTCTTTATCTTTATTATTCAATAATATTTTAAAATTCATATAACATTTATAGCCTACTGTTAATTTTATACGTTAAATCAGACTTATACTGTATATGAAAACTTTTTAATCCAGTCAGATACAGTAAATTAGAAAAATAACATATAAGATTGATTACGAACAATAAATATATAGAATAGAAAAGTTAAGTTTATCGAGATTATCACAGAAATAAATTTAGTAAAAGTATAAAACGTGGTACATTACTTTAGGTAATGTAAAGATTTGCAAGCCAAAATCTGTCACTTTTATAAAATTCTGCAAAGTCATACATTACATTCATAGAAGCATTATATTGATAATTAAGTGTAAAAATAACTATTTAACTTCCTTCTTTGAATTATGATGATCTAACAATTAGAATATATCAAATTTAAATTATGAAAACTTTTATTTTTGGTGAAGAAAATTAAAAATTAAAAAGAATAAAAAGTCATTTTTATAGAATTATTTATTCACTAGTAAATAATTTTAGTAGATATAAAAAAATATTTTATTATATAAAAAACGTAAGCTTTATATTAATATACATTTTGAACAGATTTAATAATTACTTTAATTTAATTAATAAAAAAATATTAATATTTATTTAATAGATTTTGTTAAATAAACATGTTATTAATAAAACATTATTGCAAATAAAATTAAGAAATTCGATTATTTTCACTTTATCAAAAATGAGTTTGCAATAATATAAATTTAATTTTCTTGGTAACAATGATAAGAACAGTTAAAAAGTTTAAAAACATACGTATAGTACAAATGTATCAAGTTATAAATTACTGAATAATTGACAGTTGATAAATTTCTATTCATTGTTAAGCAATGCAATTATTGGGAAAAGGTGAAAATATTATCTATTATTTAAAGATAATGCTAGTTCTTTTTTTTCGTATGATCAAAAAAATAATCTATGTCTTAGTACCAGAAAAAAATCATTCAGTTACACAATGATGTAATGCAAGATCAATATAGATCCCTCTAATGTACTATTTCAATAAAAAATTTTTCATGGTGAGAGTTAGAAATTGCCAAAAATATTGCATAATTGTCAATTAACTTGAATTTATACATAACATACAGTAAATAAAAAAACCCAATGTATAAATTCAATGGAATGAAAAATTTCTCAATGTTACTGGCAAATCTTAAATGTTACAATATAAAAATATAAAGATTATATTATTATATAAAGCCAAGGTTCTACACTAACATCACCCAGCTTGTCCCAAAATATTTTATGGTATCTTTTTTCGCTCGCTAATAAAACTCACCATAAATACGAGTATATGTCATAAATATACTATAATTATACTGTAAATGATAATAAATTATATTTTTTAATGCAAGAATCACTTAAAGAACTTAACTTTTTATAAATGAACTTGTTATTTATCTGTTTACATTTTGTTGTAAGAGTACAGACATGTACGTTATTTACTCCCCTTTAAAAGATTTAATATCTGCAATTGCTATTAGTTACATAAATAAAAAATTCCCATAGACTTTAATCAATTAAATAGATCTTGTCTACACTAACAACACAGGATAAGGGTTAAAAGATTTTTAAACAATCTTTCAAAAATCTTACAAATTTTCACTATTTTTTCCGTAAAATAAAATTTTTCAAAGCTAATTACGGAATATCATAAAAATGACTTAAGTACGTTTATCTAATAGATAAGAAGAAATTAAACTCCGAGTACACTGTTTAAAATCACAAAATCATACAAATTTGTTATCAATTATGATGGGCACAAGCTATTAGTTAACCAAACAAAAATATAAAGAATATAAATTTGTTATGTTTAAGTTTATTTTTTATCTTAAATACACGTATGAAAGTTTAACATAATAAATAATTTATTATTCTAAACTATCTTATCGTTTTATTGTATAATTATTTTATTTATTGCCTAGAGTTATTAATCTGTTGGGCGGTTGGTAATAATAAGAATGCATTATTAATCAATCAAATATCCTTCAAATCTATTTAAATTTATATACTTATTTAAAAATTCAAGTAATCTTTAGTCTGTCTGTCAAAACGGAAGAACATTTACGGCTCATTGTAGGATTTTTTCTACAGAAAATTAAACCGAAATATTTATGAGTATCCAATAGATTGTGCAAAAATGTTTTATTCTCGTTTAAAATAATAAATGGATTTTAATATAAATTGAACAACGATGGAAATAAATACAAATTTATTTTTGAATAAAATATGGGAAATGAATATAGATAAAACTTCAATGGAAATGAACATAAATGAAATGTAAAAAATGGAACATCAAAGAAAATGAAACAGAACTGAAACAAGCTATTTAAATAATACATTTCCAAAGTTGAAAATATGAAAACTTCATAAGTTAATCTCGATCAGTTTGGAGATTATGCAGATAAACATTAAAAATGAAAGGAACAAATGTTTTTCTGTCAAAATAGAATATTAAAGTTTAATATTTTCCTGGTTTATAATAAGTATTTTACATTAATATTAATAAACTTGAATCTATTACTTTCAACTGCTTCAGCTAAATACATTTCTTATGATCGCTGATAAAATAAATAATTAAATATATTATCCATTATTAAATTTTTGAACATAATGAAAATTCCAAAAGTAAATCCCAGGTCCACGTAAATAGAAATATTAAAAATTTAGTATTTGTTTTTAAGAGTTTCTATCCAAATAATTTTATTTCAGAATTTCAAGTTAAAAGTGAGGATAAGTCTTTAATTTTACTTTATTTTTAACTATAAATGTTTCTACTATGAAAAACATTCCCTATTATCTATTCATTTCAAGAAGAATAATTTAAAGTATTCAAAATAAATAGAAACATCTCAGGAGATAGATAAGTAATGAATTTTTCTTTAAAAAAGGGAAAATAAGACGGCAAATTGTTTGCTTCGTTAATAACATGATAAAAATTCTCTTGTGTTTTCTGAATTAATGAATTAGTTATTATTTTATTAAAGTCTCGATATTATTTTGCTTTTTCAGTTCTCATTTCATTCTTCTAGTATTGGATTTTCTTTATAGTAATCGTATAAAATTTGCACGAAATTAGTCTTGAAATAAAGAAAATGTCCTATTTTCAGAAAGAATATTTTCTTTAAACATACAACATTTTAAACGATCAATATATAAATTATGATGGATAAATTATCCATCAAAGTCGAAAATGATCATAATATACTTTATTTCTTGTATAGTTTTGAAATAATGTTATAGTTATATAATGAATTGTTAATTAAAACACTTCTATTTCTTAATTTTTTAATTAAAATTCTCTTTAAATTTAATACTGAACGGCTTTATATAATCATTAATTATAAATCCTAAACAGAAGCTGGTGGTGATGATCAAGCATGATAGATTAAACTTTGCCTTGCGTATAAAGAACTATTACTTTACTTAGTGTGTTCAAAAAGTGAATAATATATATGATGTCCATTAAATGAAGTCGACTAATATAACGAAAATGGAATTTTCTTTCCATTAAAGAAGTATGTAATTTCTAAATTTCGATTCTTTATTTAAGTGATTAATATAATTAATTTTTCATTTTTAAAGTTTATCCATATNTATATTATCCATTATTAAATTTTTGAACATAATGAAAATTCCAAAAGTAAATCCCAGGTCCACGTAAATAGAAATATTAAAAATTTAGTATTTGTTTTTAAGAGTTTCTATCCAAATAATTTTATTTCAGAATTTCAAGTTAAAAGTGAGGATAAGTCTTTAATTTTACTTTATTTTTAACTATAAATGTTTCTACTATGAAAAACATTCCCTATTATCTATTCATTTCAAGAAGAATAATTTAAAGTATTCAAAATAAATAGAAACATCTCAGGAGATAGATAAGTAATGAATTTTTCTTTAAAAAAGGGAAAATAAGACGGCAAATTGTTTGCTTCGTTAATAACATGATAAAAATTCTCTTGTGTTTTCTGAATTAATGAATTAGTTATTATTTTATTAAAGTCTCGATATTATTTTGCTTTTTCAGTTCTCATTTCATTCTTCTAGTATTGGATTTTCTTTATAGTAATCGTATAAAATTTGCACGAAATTAGTCTTGAAATAAAGAAAATGTCCTATTTTCAGAAAGAATATTTTCTTTAAACATACAACATTTTAAACGATCAATATATAAATTATGATGGATAAATTATCCATCAAAGTCGAAAATGATCATAATATACTTTATTTCTTGTATAGTTTTGAAATAATGTTATAGTTATATAATGAATTGTTAATTAAAACACTTCTATTTCTTAATTTTTTAATTAAAATTCTCTTTAAATTTAATACTGAACGGCTTTATATAATCATTAATTATAAATCCTAAACAGAAGCTGGTGGTGATGATCAAGCATGATAGATTAAACTTTGCCTTGCGTATAAAGAACTATTACTTTACTTAGTGTGTTCAAAAAGTGAATAATATATATGATGTCCATTAAATGAAGTCGACTAATATAACGAAAATGGAATTTTCTTTCCATTAAAGAAGTATGTAATTTCTAAATTTCGATTCTTTATTTAAGTGATTAATATAATTAATTTTTCATTTTTAAAGTTTATCCATATCTCTTCCATTGATTTAAAAGAACGAAAATAATTATTAAGAATCTGAAAAATTAATAATATACTTTATTAGAATAAAGATTATATTTTGTTCTTATTGAAATTTTTGAAAAGAACTCCAATAAAAACAATATGCAAGTATCGTATAATCCATTTTTCTAATTATCAAATTTTCTTATATTGAAATGTTCTTAATTTTCTTTATTTCTTATTGAATGGTTTTAGTTTCAAGTTAGACATTCTGAATAAAACCTTGAGTCTGTAGTGTAATATTTATAATCTGATAATTAGTAAAATAACCGTGGAATAGATAAAGTTATTATTCTTAAATTATCATTAATTATTAGTGAAAAAATTAGATAATTGCACACAAGTAACACCTTATTCATATAATCATTATGATTAAATATTTATTTTCAGATTTTCAAAGTACATTTTTTTTATCGTTAAAAATATTTAAATTCTTTCTACTTTATTGAGTTTCATTTTTAATTTAATTTCTATTCTAGACTTATTCGTTGTAGAAATTAATGTTTGTCTTAAATATTTTAACTATAATAAATTCCTTCTGATATTTTTTTCAACTTGAGAAATATATAGAAGAGAAGAATGACAGGGAAGAATGGGGAATGATTTAATCCTAAATTATATGTTCGTTGATATTTTTAATATTTAGTAATTAAATTACAAAAGATTTAAATTAACTTCAATATAAATTATAATTAAACTTAAAAAATAAAATTATTCGAGTGACGTATGAAACTTCATTTAATAATACTTACCAATTTAGATATGAAGTTATAATATTTATCACGTCAGAAATGCAATATTAGTGAATTTTGAAATTAAAATAAAATTTGCAAAAGAAATAAAATAAAATTGGCATTAAAATTTGTAAATAAATACTGAATTTAATTTTATTTTAAAATTGTGTATGAGTTAAGCATAAAAGTTTATTTCATATGTCAGTAAATAAAGTTTGATGTCAGCTTAATTTCATATATTAAACGTCACTTTATGTAATACATTTCACGAAGTTTCATTGAGGTTTCCACGAATATGATTATTTCATGTATCAAATATCATGTCATTAAAGTGCTTTGAGTGAAATATGAAATTTCATTTAATATCTAAATTTCATTTCATATCTAGAGTTTCATTATCATATTTACTAAACATGAAATTTGAATTATCATATTTATCGAAACGTCAATGAAACTTGATCATGTGTACCGTAACTTCATAAAGTGTATTACAGGAAATGAAGAAACATGTATGTCATTAAATAAAGGCTTATTTAATACTCAAAGCATTTGATTTTAAAATGAAAACAAATTAATATTTTTAAATTATCGACAGAGAAANAATTTACTACGCTGTTTATTAAAATTTAAGTAAATCAGATATTTAAAAATAACAAGCACGCTTTTAGATATATATTATTTAAAATTTCATATATTCCTTTCTACGTCTATTATTACTAAATTTATTATTTCCTGAAAATTTATCTGTTATTTTTACAACTATGTGCGTATGTTTATAATAAACATCGTACTAATATGAATATGAGATCAGGAGTATAACTTTAATCTTATTAAAGCAATTTATAATACCTAATTTTCTAAATAAAGTGTTAAATTAATAAAAATAACAGGGAAAATTTCAGAAAGCGCTTTTATAATTAAGAATAATTGCAATGATTAACTATAGCTATTTCTTTTTTAATTATCAATTTGACTTTTGCAATATTTTACAATTTTATATTTATTTCAATCTGTCAAATGTCTTTCATTAAAGTGCACGCAACACAATCTATAATAATAAATAAAACTCGCATGTCAAAACATTCGAAACCTTGGAGAAATCTGATTGACTTCAAATGTCTTGGAGATTTGATTAAGGATTTATATCTGTCTGAAGAAATATTTCAAATTGAGAAATTAATGTTCTTTTGCACAATGAAGAAAATTAAGCAGTTTCTCCCTTCAGAAAGTTTTAAATTTAAATTTATGATATATTTATCTAGATTCTTCTTGTGAAAGTAGAATTCTCATAAAACTTAATATTCATTCATAGAAAGGAATTGAATTAATATTATTATATATATAACAACAGTAATAGTCCTAAATTTTTTATCCATTCTTAATCAATATTAAAACAGTTTTACATAAAAACAGTTTTAAATTTACAATTTTTTACACAAATATTATAATAATTAGGAATTTACCTAGTTTTTCAATTCAAACGGATGTTTAATGATATAAATAATCCAAATTTAAATTAAATTGTTTTATTCAAGCTCAGCGATTTTAATAATAAAATTAATAAAATGGTGTGTCATGACGTAGGTCGAATTTTAAAATTTGACATAGAACGGGAGATATCGGGGGTCAAAGGTCATCCTTATATTAAGATAAAAGGAAAAATTTGGCATTTAAAAATGTTAACAAAGGAGCGCGCGCTATCCGACATCCAAATACGGCGAAGCTCTTCCCAAATTTTTTAATATCAATTTTTTTCCTATTTTTTCGAAAATTTAACCATTCATACCTTAACGTATTATACCTTGAAAAAGTTTTTTCATAAAGCAATAACGAAAGTATATTCAGTTTCGGATTTCCATTGTAAGTCTATGGGAAAAATTCCAATTGTGTTCTATTAATTATTTTGTAGGTCTTTTTCCCCGTGAAATACGAGAATATTATGAACTACATTAACAATGTCACATGTAACAATACCTACCCTTACCGCGTTGACTATCTATTATGTAAGTTGCCGAACGATCACGTCCGCAAGGAGTTCGAACCCATAATCTGGTGAAATGAAAACATCTTGACTGATTTTGCTGCCAAATCATATAAATAAAGTAAATGTACAGGCTATTTTCATAAACTCCGTTTAAAAGAGAGGCCTTTGGGTATGCTCTTCAGTATTACACTTTCTTCCATCTCTAACTTTTCTCGAATTAAATTACAGGAAATGTGAATTCTCTTTCCAAATTAACTCATTGTTACGGATAGTCTATTCCTATCCTTGAGGATTGCATTAGTCTAGATATGTAGTCCTTAATGAAATAGTTATCATTATGTTTTAAATATTCGTTTGACTATTTTTATTGCTTTGTGAAATAGACTAAGCTTGATTGAATTGTTTATTCTCTTTTATCTTTTTATTTTTTAACTAATGCTAGAAGTTCTGAGGATCTCATTATTTTTCTTTTTGTTTGGCAAGGATTCTTGGTTTTAACACCGAAAAAGTTAAAAAAGAAAATCAATTCGAAGAAATCTCGAAGCCTAACGAATAGTCGAAAACGCATTACAAGTGCCGCAGAAGTAAGCTTAGATCAACATTGGTTACAGTTAGTGAATCGGGAGAATAGGAAAATAATGAAGCTGAAGACACAGAGAACGAGAATAATATGGAGATATTAAAGTGCGACAATGAAGAAACTGGTGCGTATCGATTCTTCTGATGAAAAATGATGTAATTTTTATTAATAAATACGCTCCAAAGTGCAAGCTGGAGCTTATTTTTGTCATCGGCATTTTACACCGAATTCACTTATTTTCCGTAATTAAGCTTAGGGTTTATTTACAGAAATATGTGTATATTTTCAGAATTTTATATTTTTAAATGAATATTCTAAAGTAAGAATAAAACTACATTTTTATTCTTAATTTAGAATAACCAAATATTTAGACAAATAACGAAATGTCGCACTTAGCTAATTACGACGTATTAATAATATTGTAAATAAATAACTTATCATAAATATAAAATTTATTTTAATTCTCAGAATAATTTCAAAGTTTTGAGAAAAAATTTTAAATTTTTTAAAAAGATTTTTTTAACTTAAAATACCAAAATTGGATTTGGCAACGTGCGTATATGTGTATTTATATGTGCGTATGTTTATAATAAACATCGTACTAATATGAATATGAGATCAGGAGTATAACTTTAATCTTATTAAAGCAATTTATTATTATTAAAAATATATCATGCTAGAGTATCATAAACATTTTGTAGAATCGTCTATGCTATGGTTAATAAAGTGTCTTCACTATTCCAAAAATTGCTGATAGATTTGTATTGAAATCATGCTAAATATGAAAAGTTCATTATAGTATGTATAATAATTGTTCATTTTCGATAATTATTAACAAAACACAATTAATTTCATTTATTCTTTTGGAATTTCTATATTTTTATATAAAATACTAAATGTTTTATTTAAAATGTGTTTTGTGAATATTACATTTTTAAAATTTAATTTATATTTGTATTTTATCGATTATTTGATTGGATGTGCCTGTACACTTTAGGTATATAGCCCGTACTGTACAATTACTAACTTTCCAATTACTGCATTTCGAACGTATAATGCATGGCCGTTCGAACTACAATGAAATCAACCAGAATAATTGCGAAACGAAGAACAATATGCCATCCTATAGTATCTATGATAAATCATGGAAATGTAGCTAGGATTCAAACCCGGATCCATGATGGTAGGCATTCTGGCTATGTAGTAAGTTACCATCTCTCCACCTGTGCATGATGTTTCAGTCAAACATATTTGAATGAAATTTATTTGTAGTATTGAACTTTTACAATTTATTAAAGTTTTCTTGCTTCTTGTTCCTTTTTTTATTATCTTAGATACTAAATAATAACAAATAATTCGTTTTTAATAACAGAACTTTCTTTTGAGAAATTAATGAACCTGGTCGCAACCGTTTAATACGCATTAAAAGAGAAAAGAGATTCATTAAAAGTTTTTTTAAAAAAATAATTACATAAATATCAAACTATACGAATATCGGCATTTCTATTCTGAATTTACTACGCTGTTTATTAAAATTTAAGTAAATCAGATATTTAAAAATAACAAGCACGCTTTTAGATATATATTATTTAAAATTTCATATATTCCTTTCTACGTCTATTATTACTAAATTTATTATTTCCTGAAAATTTATCTGTTATTTTTACAACTTATTATGTTAGTTATTGATGTTATATATATATACACATTATTTTTTAAAAAGGTTCTTGAATGTAACCAATGATATTCAGTATGCCATTGGTTATATTCAGGAAATAATTTAAAATAATTTTAATATACAATTACAAAGAAAATAAATTTTATTTTTATTTTTTGCTAAATTATTTAATATATTTTTATATTACCTTAAATAAAAGTCGATAGAGAAATTTTATGGCTAGAATTATTAAAAAGTATCCATACATAGGCAAAGAATTCGCTTTATATTATGCAGTCACAGAATATGACCTACGTGGATAACATTTAACTAAAATTCATATACCAATATTACGCTTGATATTATGTACTGTACATACTTATCACAATCACAGAAATACATTACGTATCACTGATACATCCTTTCAGGTGATCTCTTTTGTGTGTAAATTTGTGCTCATCCTAAACATTTAGTAGCTAATAATTTAAAAACAAATTATTTATTAATTTTTTATTAAATAATACAAATATAATTCACTTAAGATATTACATGTAGATACGAACATTAGATATCTATAAATTTAATCAATTTTTGAGAATATTAAAACTTATAAATAGCTTTTCAATAGACTTGTTTTAAAATATTAAACAAAATAATAATTTAATATCTAAGAAACTATTTTTCTAGTTTATTTATGAAAATATTTTTCGTATTATCAATAAAATCAAATATTATTACCTAAAAGTTTCTTATTTTTGCAATAAATATTAGTAAGATGGAATAATTATATTTATTATTTTATAGGATATAAATATGAATGCTATATTTCTATGTAATAATATTTGATTTTTAGAGATATAAACAGAGAAACTATACTTCATAGTTTAATCATGAATACTAAGTAAATTATTTATTAAATAAAATTTAATATATATATTCTGAGAAAGTATTTATAATAGAAAACTATAGATATTATTCAAAATATATTTCCAGTATACTGTTATCATTAATATATTGTCGTGTAGATGAACGGTGAACCGCAATGACAAGTTTTTGGTGAACACAAACGGATGTTTATTCACCCATAGAGCATACAACCACTGCAGCCTGCAGTACAAGATAACCCTCCTTAACCTGAGAGCTCGCGGTTTTATAACGCGAACGCATTGTCGAAATATCTAAATGATAGCGAATTAACATGTGTTCTCGAACCTTTGAGAACGCACACAGCAAAAGAAAAAAAAAAAAAAACTAATTTTCTCCTTAAACCAGAGACCTTCCGATTCATAGGAGGAGATGCTAACCACTGTGCCATGGAACTTGACAGATGGCAAAGTGAACTGCGGCATTATACCCTCCCCCAAGAAGACAGCGTCTCGCTATCATTTAGGCACTTCCTAATTTGGCTAGTTCTAGAACAAGTCATAGGTCTGGTAAATGTTGACTTTGATGTTTTTGGTGGTCTTGTTACGGGCACACGTGACTCACCAGGGTCGATGTCACTAACAGGAATTTGGGTACTATCGACGTCACAGGTAGGGTCAATGTCTTGAATATTGGGATCACAATAAGGTTTCATACGAAGGACGTGGACTGTATCCTTTGACTTCCTCCGCTTGGACGTAGGATCGAAATGTTCGACTTCATAGGTAACATCAGATAATCGTCTAAAGACTTTGAAAAGCCCCTTACTTTGGCCCATATAGACAGACCCACCTTGCGCAGAGGTATAAATAGCCACACAAGATCAACAGGCTGATATGAAAAGGTTCGGTATGCAGCATCGTACTGTCCTCGATCTTTCTTCTGGGTCATTAAGGTACGTGAGCGAGCTAATTGTCGCGACTCTTCGGCTGTCGTCACTAATTGCCCCAGGTAATCGTCGGGATGATCTTCGGATTGATATGGGAATAAAGTGTCCAAGGTTGTCTTGGCTTCAGGTCCGTGGAGTAAAAAGAATGGAGTGAATCTAGTAACGTCCTGCTTTCCTGCTTTACAGTATTATACGCGAAAGTTAGAAACGGTAACACCGAATCCCAGTCTTTCTGCTCATCATCGACATAAATAGACATCATATTTGTTAATGTCTTGTTAAAGCGTTCAGTTAATCCCTTTGTTTGTGGATGATATGCGGTTGTCATGCTGTGTGTTACCTGGCAGCACCGAATAAAATCAGACATGAGCCTTGATTGAAAATTTTTCCTCGATCGGTGATTAGGACTCTTGGGGCTCCATGTTTCAAAAGGATTTCGTCGACAAGGAATCTAGCTATTTCTCGGGCCTCGGCTGTCGGTAAAGCCCTGGTGATGGCATATCATGTTAAATAATCGGCAGACCACAATCCATTTATTTCCCGTTAGGGATTTTGGGATTGGACCAAGTAAATCTATACCAATTCGATGAAAGGGCGCTATAGCTGGTGAGATGGAAATAAGGCGACCAGGTGGCTTCTGTGGTACCTGTTTTCTTCGCTGACATTCTTGACAATGGAAGAATGGGAGACATAGTGTCTTATTGTGCGGTACAGCCGTGGCCAAAAAAATCGCTTTCTGATTCTGTCGTAAGTTTTAGCGAATCCTAAGTGGCCAGCAGTAGAGGCATCGTGAAAATGTTGCAATATGTCTAGATGCAAGTGCTTAGGGATTACAGGTAACCACTTTTTCTCCGTTAGATCGTAATTTTTCTTACAAAGAACGCCGTTGATAAGTCCAAACTCCTCCTTGATTGACTCGGACCTTTCGAGAGCACGAATCACTTCTGCCGGTTTCGGATCCTTCTTTTGATCGACGGCGATATTCCTAAGTGTGGCAACTACACCAGCCTCCACAGAAGTGTCGACATCTACGGATTTCTCGAAGGGCAGTCTGCGTCTTTATGTTTTGTCTGCTTTTATAGCATATGAAACACATCGTACTTTTTCAATCTTAATTAAGGCCCATCTAGCGAGCCTTCCCGATGGATCCTTTAGTCCAGAGAGCCAGCATAATGCATGATGATCTGTTACTACAACAAATGGTTTATTGAAGAGATATGGCCGGAATTTGTGGATTGCCCATATTACACAAGACAGTCCCTCTCTGTGGTCGAATAATTTTTTTCTGACTTGGTAAGCGTTTGGGATGCATAAGCAATTACCCTTTCTTTGCCATCTTCAATTTGGACTGCTATACTCCTAATCCTGTAACCACTGGCATTTGTGTGGAGTTCTGTTGGGGCTTCCTTGTTGTACAATCTTAATACTGGATTAGAAGTAAGAGCCTGTTTTAAGGTAGAAATGGAATCGGCTTCTAGTTGGCCCCAAGTGAACGTCAAATCTTTTTTAGTAATTTCTGCAATGGCTGAGCTTTAGAGCAGAAATTTGTAAAAGCAGAGGTAATAAGAGCATAGACCCAAGAAACTTCTTATGTTATGTACATTTTTTGGAGTCAGAAAATCGGTGACTGCTCGTAATTTTTCAGGGTCAGGTCGTATTTCATCTTTTGATATCAGGTGTCCAAGTATAGAGGAAAAGGTGGTATTATGGAACACTGCGGGTATTATGGAACCACTCCATTTCGAACTGATAATAAAGGCGAACGGTAGCGGATTGTGGCTGAACTGAACTAGGCAGACATCCATAGCAAGGAAAAACCCGTTTCACTTCAGTTAAACGGTTGTCCGTAGTGAATCAGCAAATTTGTGTTTTTCAAAATTCGAAAGTTTTGAATGCTAAGTGAATTTAATTATTTTTAAAATATAAATCGTGTAGTTGTAGGTTCACTGGTGCATGTATTCCGTTACAAGACTTAGGGGTACATATTAATCTGTGTGATGTTCACGTTTTTTTAAAATTTGGTCTTGACAGACATAAGTTAATTCAAGATAACGATTCTATTGGTGATTTTAATATGGACCCCATTGGTGCTTTTAATATGGAACCTAACTCCTCTGGGAATCCAACTCCTCCGAACTCTCTCTTTGCAAGCAGACATTCGTCCGGAGCAATTTGTAAAAAAGACACTAGGTAGAAAGCCAATTCTTCCTGAAAATATCGAAAAAGAGCTGCTGGAATATATATTGTTGATGTAGATTATATTTTTCTGTTATAAAAGCATTTTTGCGATAAAATACATTGGAGTAAATAATTTTGTAATTATTTAACATTCTTTGCACTCCTATTTGTTTTTGGATACATTAAAGCATTTTTTGAAAACATACAGTAAGGTTCCATATTACCACCCGATTTTCTCTAAGCCTAATTTCTGACTTTTTGTACAAAAGCCTTCAAAAACGATACTTATAGTTACACTAGCGAAAAATCCAATTAGGAACATTTAGTTTAATAGTTATTAGTACTTTTTGCACAAAAAATGTGGGTGTAGTTATGATACCTTGTTTACCATTCACTAAAATGAAAATGTGGTTCCATAATATCACCTTCTCCTCTATCTGTTTAGCACCGAAGGTGCACTTATTCGGATTCAGTTGGAGACCTGCATTCTGTATGTAGTGTAAAACGGCTTTCAACCACAACAGATGATCTTCGAATGTTTCGGAAAAAAACTATATCGTCTAGGTAGCATAAGCATATAGTCCACTTGAGATGGCGTAACAAGTTATCCATCATTCTTTCAAACGTAACGATCGCATTGCATAAACCGAATAGCATGACTATAAATTCATATAGCCTCTCTGGTGTAACGAAGGCAGTTTCCCCCGATCTCGCTCATCGACCTCAATCTGCCAATACCCGAATAAAAGTCCATCGAGGAAAAGAAATTGGGTCCTTGTAAGTGGCCTAGGGTATCGTCAATTCGCGGCAAAGGCTAAACATCTTTTTTAGTGATCTTATTCAGACAACGGTAGTCTACACAAAAAACGCCAGCTTTCATCTTTCTTCCTCACAAGGACTACTGGTGATGACCATGGGCTTTCGGATGGTTGAATGGTGTTATCTCTCAGCATCTTCTGAACTTCCTCCTGGATAATTCGATGTTCAGTCGGCGACACTCTAAGTCCTTTGATTAGTTGGTGGATGATCTCTGGTGTTAATGCGGTGTTTAACGTTAATCTTCGCAGTTCCTCTCTTGTTGCCATATTTAAAGGCTTTCGAAAAGTCACGAAGAACGTCCTGAAGTTTCATTTGTTGGTCCTGGGTCAAGTCGGGAAACACAATCCACTCATGCTGAACTTCTGTGTTCATGTTCGGAGTGGAGGCCGTCGTTATAAGCTCTGGTGGAGCACATTCGTCAATAATGTTTTGAATATTCTCTGTAACTGCTCTGCTACACCTATACATACGCCTTTTGGATTTGTTTTAGGTTCGAGATTAGCATTGGCGACCCATAATGCTCCCTTGCCCTTCATCAGTCAGATGATGGAGGAGGGGATAGCAACTCCTTTTTCTAGAAATAAGAGTTTGTTGCCTTCTGCTGCTGCTTCAAAAGAACTGTAAACTGCGGGACATGAAACATCTATTCTCATTAAAGAGCGTGGAGGGATGAAACAGTTCTCTAAAGTGCATAAGCGGAAAGATTAATCTAGCTTTTCTGCCTCATTTCCATTTTTCTGGGGTCTTCCTCTAAGAGAAGGGCAGAACGACCACAATCTATCACAGCTTGAGAAGCTTCCAGGAAATCCCAACCGAGGACATCATTATGACTGCAATGCTGCAACACTACAAACTCAAATGGTTGGTGCCGCCCATTTATACTGATTTGAACTACACATTTTCTGGCTAGATGTAAGTTCCATCCGCGATCTTCAGTATGGCGCCTTTCAGTATGACATCCTTTATATCGGCAAACATAGTTTTCCGAAATCGCCGACAATATTCCTCAGAGATTACAGAAAAAGATACTCCAGAATCGACAAGGGCACACATGAGTTGATTAGCTATACCAATGTCCACGTAATTCCTTGACATCCGGGCAACAGTCATCGAAGGAGGATTTTCTTCACAAGCGACCTTACCGCCAAGGAAGGTCGTACCGCTTAGTTTTCCTCTGCTCTGGGACTGGGAGATTAACTGGGACGTCGGTATGGTGACGGCGATCTAGTAAGTCGGCAGGTCAGTGAATGCCCTCTTTCTTCCCCAGCATACGGCGAGAAACTTCGAGACCCTGGTTTCTCGAGCGTAGTCTTCGGTGAAAGATCGGCGAGTCTGCTGCTCGGCTTGCATCTCTCGATTAGTGCGGTAAGGGTCAAAAATTTGCCTCCGTTCTCGGCAGTAACGTACAACATGTCCCGGACGTCCACAATGGAAACAAACTGAGCGATTATCTTCTGTTCGCCACAAGTCGGTTTTTCTACGTGGATGTTACCTGATGATGTAAAAGACATTTACGCTGAAGTTAATGAAAATCCAAAACTTGTTAGTAATAATGTCAAAGGTATTTATAAATATTTGAGACAATTAGAAATTCAATATCCCATAAGATTAAATTATTTAAATAAGCAAATTGCAATAACAGAGGGTATACAACAACTGCAGCCTGCAGTACAAGACAACAACCGTCCTTAACCTGAGAGCTCGCGGTTTTATAGCGCAAAGGCATTGTCGAAATATGTAAAAAAGAAAAAAACAAAACAAGTTTCCTCCTCGAACCAGAGACTGTCAGATTCATAGAGAGGAGATGCTAACCACTGTGCCATGGAACTTGACGCATGGCAACATGAACTGCGACAATATTTAGTACAAAAGTTTTGAAAAAATAGTCTATGTAACCATTCCGTTCGTTCGTTTAAATGTCTGTTGATTAGTTAAATATCTAAAAATTTGTTTGAAATTAAAAATCGAAAATTTCCAAAATAGTTTTAGGAGTATGATACACACTTTTAATCGATAGGATCAAGAAGTTAAAATATTTCGTAAGAATTTTGGGAAAATTCAGAAAAATTTGAATATTTTAATTAATAAATAACTTCAAAAGAACGGATAGATTTTTTGAATTAAAAAAGATATAATTTCATTATGGTAAAATTACTTTTAAGTGATTAAATGGTTTCTTAAATAGTAACTGCCAAGTGAATTTCTCAAGCTTTAGCTTGAAACCGGAATAAAATCTAATTATAATTTTCATATTAACCAATTTAAATGACAATTTAGTGACGAGTATTGTTTAACCATCAAAATTAAGTGTCATGACACTCGCTATTATCCAATAAACTTAAACTTTATCCCCGTTTTAAAACGACATGTGCTCTGTATCAAAGGCATTATAAATAAGTAAAATACCCACCAGAAACTATATAAACAAACAGGTTATTGTATGCCACTTTATATAAAATCGTTTTCGTGTTTCAAAGAAAATTTAGCAGAAAAGAAGCCTACGAGAAACTTTAAAAAATAGGGAAATTACATTTAGACTTGTAAATCTATAGGGAATAGTCCATTAAAGAGTAAAAATCCTTTTTATTCAGGATTTTACACCTATTTAAAAATTAAAATTTAAATAATAATAATTTTATAAAAAATAAATGTAGTTTTATTTTTTAAAAAGTATAATAGAAACAAAATTAAAGCAAATAGAATTAATTTTTTTTAATTCCTTCACTACAAATATTTAGTAAATTAACTCAAGTAATTGTTTTGTAAATATAATTAATATTTAATGAAGGCAATTTACATAATCATATTATATTTATATAAAATTGTGTTCTATCTAAAAAGCCTTTATCGTCTAGAATTACATCAAAAAATTTAAGAAGTTTTTAAACAATTTGTGTAATTTAAAATTGTTTTATAAAGCAATTCTTTCACATTATATTCAGGCCTATTTAAAATTTATTTTATATACCAGATTTATTTTAATTATTAAATTGCATTTATAAATACAAAAATTATTTTAAAATTAACGTATTCAAATGTAATTTACTGTAAGTTTTATATAAATTAAATCTATCAGATTTTCTAATTATAATTATTAAATAATTATCTTTATACAATGAATTATTTAAACTAATTAATTATATTTTTGTTTACATTGTCGTTATCTAATATAATATTTCGTAATTATATGAAAATATTTTTCAATTTTAAAAGAATTTAATTTACCTAATGTATTATTGTATTTTTATTAATAACAATATGACATGTAATAGTTTTGAATGCATGTGACATACAGGAATTAATGCTATATTTAATAAAATATCTAAAGTATTTTGACCTGATTGTTAAATTGTCTTAAATACTTTTATTTCTTTTAATTTAATGAAAAAAAAAATTAAACGTTGCTGTACCAATTTCTCTGTAATGTCTCATGCTTAAAATCTCTAATCTTATCATATGATACGCTAGTCTCCTTGGATCAACAAATATTTTAAATTCAGTTTTCAGAAGAGATAAGAAAACAAAAAGGCGTCTTTAGTCAGAACAGGCACTTCTACTGGTTCAATAAATTTAATTTTCAATTTTATGTATGTGTTTGTCAATATCTTATTTGTAAATCAAAACAAGTTTAAATTTGATTGAGCCGAAAAGTGATAAACACCGTCGTTTTTCTACAAGTGATCATATGGATCTTTCTATCTTATCAATTTTTAAATTTTAAACAGTTTTTTAGTTAGAGTGATGCGTTATTTATTAATATATATATACATATTTAAATAGCTGTATACATGTATAACTATACACTTACATCTGAAATGTATATCTTACATATTATACATACACATCTACACATACATATCTACACATATCTTCAATCCTTGTAATTAATTAGACACGTATTCAAATATAAATATTGGTGCATACTACAATGAGATACATGCAGGATTATACATAAAGGATATAACATATAAGTAAATATAAACAACGCAATGACATCAACACTCACGATCTTCCGAAAGGGTGCATATAATATTAACATATATAGACTAATAATAAATTATAAAACAAAACAAATAATAAGAAAAAATTCTTTTAGTAACGTAAAACGTTTAAATAATTATTTAAAAACTTGCAAATTTGCTTATTCCATATCATTTACATCATAATAAAGCTTTTAACAGTTAATAAAATATTGAACACGACAATGATATCGATTTAACAGCATTAACTTCAGATAATTGATAAAGTTATTTAATTGATTAAAACAGCCAAAAAAATCTAATTACTGTTACGAAATTGTTCTATATTTGTTTTCTACTAAACGTAATTATTTATTGGAAATTGAATTTGGCTAAAACATGTACTCGAATTGACTAAAGTATGATAAAGAAAAACGTTCGTTCTTTGTAATTTTTCTTGTAAAGCTCTTAACGATTCTCGAAAATAATAACACAATTATAGGAATAATATTTATAAATTTAATTTTAGTAACAAATTATATTCATTACTAGATTATATTTATATTTAATTAATATTAATTCGTGTATTTTTTTTTACATTTTTATTTAATTATTCACCATCGACATGTATACTCTGATAAATTATATATGAAATACAATATTCAGTGAGTAATTCTGACAGAAAATAATTTTGAATCTTTTGAAATATTCAAGAATTTATATATATAATTAATGATATAAATAAGTAAATGAATAGTCATATGAATTCTTATTAATTATAAATGAAGTTAAAGGTGATAATCTTTAAATATTTCAGGAGCTTTTGTTTTAAGATATTTCGTAAGTTTCGGTTAGAAAAAATTAATTAATTACTTAAACAATTTTATAAAATAATGATTTTATTCTGTACAGCATGATTTAATTTTAATTTACGAAACAATTTTAAAGTATAAAATATTCATACCTATAATACTTTATATAAATTACTGAATGACACCTCTATCTTTGAATTTAATATTAAAAAATATATTTTATATTATAATTAATAATATATAGTTTAACTTTATATCTACATTTTTGTCGTTATATCTTTTTTATTTTTTTTTTCTTGATACTAATAATTTTACACGTTATCCCTCGTATTTCCACAGCTATTTTATTATAGAATTGTGTTAATTCTTTATATAAAAACAGAAATATAATTAATTAGTTAAAAATCGTGATATCTTATATAGTTAATTATTTAAAAAATACATACTTTTATATATTTAATTATAGTAAATAAAAGATTTAATTATTTCAGGAAGACTAAAAACTATAACATTTAATTATGTATTTGTAACTAATTATAAAATTTTTATATGTTCAAACAAGAATTATTATTAGATAAGTTCCTTGTTGTAATAATTCATGAAGAAACTATAAATTTTCTTCTTCATGAATTAAAAATACACTTCTATAACATTCTACACGAAAGTCCTATACAATAGATTAATATTAAAAATACAATAAAACTCACGTATCGTATCGACATATGAATTAGAACATTTTTATTTTATATAATAATAACTACTGAACTAATAATTAATTAAAAATAAATTAATTGTAATTATTTAATCAATATCATAATAATTTTCCAATTATCTAGCAAATTTATTATTAATTTTTTTATTGTAAAGTTATTAAAATTTAAAAATTTGATACGTGTATTAGAACCTTTAAATTAAGCTGTTTAATATAGCGTGGTCCAAAAGTCAGTTAACCGTGATGCTAGTAAGTAATTCTTGCAACGTTTGTAAATAAAGATTTTGAGTAAAATAGTAAATTTAGTTTTTCAGATGGTTAACTGACTTTTAGATCATCCTTTATGCATAAATAGTTATTAAAATTATAATGATTTATTAAGTTTTACAAAGTGTTGCGCGTTTTTGGTCGAAGTTTGATCAAATTTAGAAAATTTCTGAATTGAGTGATGAAGTGCCTATTACATTTGTTTTCCAGATATTCATCGAGCACATACAGTCGATCCCCCTATAAGATCATTGATTTTTCCGTTTTATCTGAATTACATGTTGTACGAGTCACTTAGATTTTACAAATATGTGAGCCGTTCACAGCCCGGCACACGTATTTGTAAAATCTAAGTGACTCGTACAACATGTAATTCAGATAAAACGGAAAAATCAATGATCTTATAGGGGGATCGACTGTACAGCCTGACAGACGGATAATATGCAAAAGCTTATGCTACTTTTATTTTTTATTTATTTATTTTTTATTGTAATGTAAAAATAACATGGGTCTATTTAAACATCAATCGATGGTTATGTTTAAATCAAAAAATAATATTGGAAAGTGAAAATAATAAAAAAATATAAATAATCTATTCAAAAATAAATATTTCATATTATCTGAAATAAAATACGGTCTTTTGTCTATTTTTTTCTTTTTAGAATATAATTTTCTTAAAGGCATTTATTAGAAAATCGATGTTCTTTAGATTAGCTTCTGTTGTATTAATCTGACGTTTAATATTACAATCGTTGTCAAGTTGCAATTCCTGGAATGATCGTAAATGATGATATGATAGTCATAGTTACACAAAAATAAAAAAGGATTTTAAAAAAAATTCACTATAATCGATTTGAGTGAAGCAAGAATAGCAGTATTATATTTATGTTCATATGTGAATTGGAAAATTTAGCTACTGAAGTGTTAATCTAGGAATACAGAGCTCACAATTATGGCCTCTATACACATGATAATGTATGTAAGAAACAAGTTTGTTTTTAATAATGTCGATGAAGATGATAATGATTAATGATAATTATTTATTATGTATCTTAATAACTACGTTAACACGTGTTCGAGAGATATGTCGAAAACTATTTATGATGAAGATTTTAAAGGCATTTAGATTATCACTAAATTTAATCAAAATTCGATCATTAAAACAATTTTTTAATTATAATAAATCATTATAATTTTAATTATTTTTTTAAATATAGAGGGACAAAGTCAATTGATTCGTCGTAAAGAATAAACTGCTGTCTAATTAAAATACTTTACTACTTACAATTACTTGTTTTATCATTCAACATGACATTATTGTAAGACCAAAAAATCGTTTCAAACATATTTTTGTGCACGTCATTCATCACTCTACTTTTCAGATAACAATTTTGCAATTACAAACGTCTATTCCGTTTTTAATAAAGAAATAAATATTTATCTAAATTTCGATCAAAATTAACAATATAAACATTGACATTCTACGAAGTCCATAAGTTCGTATTATTTTTTTAATTAAGCATATTATACATTCTGTTAATTCTTTAACTTAAAGATTTATAAACACGATTTTATGAAATATATGTTTATAAATATATATTTCATAAAATCTATCATAAATTATTTACAAAACACTGTTAACAATTTAAATTGATTACATTTTTTTTATAATTTATTATAAACTTTCCATTATATTCATATATAGTCCTATAATGCTGTTAATTCATTAAATATTTATAATATTTTTATCTAAACCATTAAAACTACCTTGTACTTCACATTTATTCGACTATAACTTATTTATATTAAACACTTAATACAATATGTTATACAAACATAATCATCAGTAAATTCAGGAGCATTTACTATGATCAAGTTGCAGTTTGTCTTACTAATTATTCCCACATCAGTTCATTTTAGTATATTAACATCAGTTGATAATTATAAACTGATTAACTATTTGCATATCGAATTCTATTTATTCAAATTATATATAGATTAAATAATGTAATTTATACGTATCAATTTTTGAATAATATCATTGGGGTTGATTAGTAGTTTGGGCTACGTGCCATTTCAAACAACGCTTCAGGTTACATCTCGATAGAACTAATGGCCATGGCTGATGAACCGGATGTACACTGTACTGTAAATGATGTTTTCGAGCACATCATTGATCAATGTGAATCGATTTAAGATCATTCTCTTAGCCACTTATTAGAAAATTGTCATATTTTTAATTACAGTTAGCTAACTTTATCAAGCGCTGTAATATAATACTTTATTGCTAATTCAATATGAATTATATAATTTTATATTATTTTATAAACATAAATAAACTCTTCTTTATATATTTCCTATTCTTATATTTCTTATCAGGAGTAAAGAAGGGTAATATAAAGCTTCAACTTACTATCGTCAAAACCATCTGTTCTCAAATTTTATGCATCTACGATTTCTTTTAAAGTAATCGAATTCATTGAAAATACTTATAAAAAGTTCGAATGCAATATTAATTGAAAAATATAATAAAATATTTACGAGAATGCTACAAAATCATTAATACCTTGTATATTCAGCGTACGTATTCATGATTCCTTCAAGTCATTGATCTTCAGTTTGAAGCCAAAAACTGAATTCGAAATTTTAAATATATTATTCTTACAATTACATTTTAAAACTATTATNTCTCGACATTTCTTGATTATTTCCTATCAGCAAATTTAAGAGAATTAAATTCTATTTTTATTGCATTAATTATACTTCTTATACTTGGATCTGTTATTATCTACAGTAAATTTCTCAGTTTATTTCAAGTCAGTAAACTTGTTTTTGTCTTAAATTATAATGTATTAAACGCATTCTTTGTCCATAAATAATAATACAGTAATATGATAAAACTAAATTACATTTTTAATAGCTACACATTGGATTCGATAACGAAACGTCGCATATACAATTTATATTAATTTTTTGAGTGTGAAGTAAGATTCTTCGTACATGAGACCTTAAGCTGTATTTTGTTTATGCTTACGTGTACTTTATGTGTAAATCTAACCCTCTTTCTAATCATATAATACTGTAGTTTAAATTTCAATTACTGTCGCTATAAAATTGACTTAAAAACTTTTATTCTTATAAACTTTCTGATAAATTTTTTGTGTTTAAATGAAACATTTAACTTTATAAGAATAATGTTAAAAAGTTGTAAAAAATGTTAAGAAAATAACTTTATCTAA
The DNA here is from genome assembly GCF_000671375.1 of Centruroides sculpturatus. Lineage (NCBI taxonomy): Eukaryota > Metazoa > Arthropoda > Arachnida > Scorpiones > Buthidae > Centruroides > Centruroides sculpturatus. The sequence goes on along the minus strand of NW_019385745.1, from coordinate 1,198,084 downwards.
ATTCTAATAAAAAAACAACAAATAAGTAATTATTTTCCCTTATTCCTCAGTTTATTCGAATATTTTATAAAATAAAAACTTTCATTTTTATTTTTAAAAATTTTTCTTAATATGTGAAATATGAAAAATTCCGATTTTATGCCTTTGTGTTTTTATATTTAACATAAAAATGTGAATGCATAAACAATACTATGATATAAAAAATGATTTTTTTTCCTAGTTGGCATTTATTTGACCCTTCATAAAAACAGAACCATAGTTTATGAAATGCAAAAAAACTATACATAACAGACACAACCAACACATAATAAAAGATATGATTTAGTTTTTTGCATTACGCTTGGCACCATTTCTAGTAAAGCCTTTATCATACATTAATAATCAGTGGAGAAATGAATAAAACTAGACTAAAAAAAAACAAAAAAACAAAAATAAAGAAATGTTTTTGATTTCTGTGACGTTTATTTCGTCAACTGGTGGGTTATTGGCTTCCATACTGACTCTTAAGTCTTGCTGAACTGGCTATCAACTTATTCGACATTGCTCTCGCTTTAAAACATATCGATATTCATGGCGTTCTTTAAATTTTATACAGATTAATATTATTTTTGTTAGAAATTATCATTAGACTGCGTGAAAAAATAGTGTTAGTTGGCCTACTTCACTGTATGTAACAAATTTGAATTTACAACTTATCTCCACTTTCAAAATTTTTATGTAGAAAAACAATTAGATGAAATTATTCATATAAAATTTTCGCTTCGATTACAGAAAAATTTTCTAATTCTTTCTAAAAAAATTAGCCATAAACAACATTGATTTATACACTTACAATCAACAGGAATTATTTCTGTTAATTCATGTGAACGTAATTACATAGCACAGCATGATATTTATGTAACGACAATTTGTTATAATTAGAATTTAAATCAACAATATAATTAATAAACCATTCATGAGAACAGACGTTTTCTCATAATCATGATAGGTTTACAGGGAAAAAATTTATTACATTTCATTCCATTAAATTTCCTTGCTTTATATAGAATAGAGTTATATATTGTATTATTACGTGTTTGTGTTAGTACTTTTTCCACGTGTTTTGGAACATAAAATTTGGATGTTTCTTAAATTCGAGGTACTTTTTCATTTCTAAGTTTTTTGGCATTCTTCAAAAATCTATAGATAATGATAATTTTATAGTATGAATATTTTCTGATATCTCGTGAACTAAAGAGCTTCTCCTCCTCTTATTTGCTTATTTTATGAGAAAACGTCTGTTCTAATGAATAGTTTATTAATTATATTGTTAATTTATATTTTAAAGATAACAAATTGTCGTTATATTATATAAATATAATGTAATCCATGTTGATTATAAGTGTGTAAATTAATATTGTTTATTTCTAGATTTTATAGAATTTTAAAATTCTGCTTTATTCGAACCGAAAAAAATATCAAATATATATATTTTACTTAAAATAGTTTTAGTTGAAACTCTATTTCTTTTATTTTAATTCTCTATAAGTAAATAAATGATTAAAAAAAAGGACATAAATTAATAAATTATCTTGGATAAGCCATTTTGAAAATATAAAATTTTAATTTATTTGGTTACTGAAATAATTTTAATGGCTGCTTTCTATCCTTCCGCTTTGATTATATAACTGTCCCACATCAATTATTTTTATGTAGAGAACATCGAAAGTTGGTTACATTTATACAAAAATGTCATGTGATGCTGCAACACATAATAGGATTGAATAAAAATATATATATTGTATAAATTTTAAAGGAATTATAAAGCAAAACATTTGCAGCATTATGCTGCAAATATTCTAGATTTACATAAATTTTTTTTCAGAAATTTAGCTCAAATAATATGTTTAGAAGTAAAGTTTGATATAAATCATAGAATATCGTGGACTGATGAAAATTTACGAATTTGGATTTAAGAATAACAAGATTATAGGTAAACATAAAAAGGATTTGACCTGTCCATCACTAGGTACATATGAATGGCATGTTTATCGTTTTGACAACCATAAACTGTATAATTTACGAGATGACACTAACGGATAAGGACTATCATTTTACATTTATTTAAAAAGAATCAGATTCCCATTGTTCACAATTTATCCAAATATAATGAAGGTCTGTTGTTAGCTTATCATTACAACAAATTCTCAAATCATATGTACAGTACAGTAGATAAGTACAGTGTGATCAGTCGAAAGTATATTTTACGAAGTTTCGGTTGGAAAATATATGAAAAGTGTTAAAATAAAATAAATGCAATCGTTCATATTGTAGTTATAAGACAACTGATATTTGTAAATAAAATTCTCTAATTTTAAATTTTAACTAACTATTCTGAAGATAACAGCTTAAATTGCAATTCAATTCAATGCTTTTTTATGCTAAATAATGCTAAATAATTTTATAAATTGCATTCGAAAATTGTTGATTCTTTACTTGATTGGTTCAAATCGATTTATTTATTTTTTTTTTATTTTAACAACGATATATCGACTATATTTTTCTGTTGTTGATTTCATACCATTCTATCTCTACAATAATAGACTTAATAAGTGCAATAATGTTGCTAATCGAACCTTTACTTTCTTTATTGGAGAGAAAGAGTATTTTCTGGAGATCCCGAAATGAGAGTTACTTCTCTTCACCTTACGTCTGGAAAAGCATTGGATCAATGTGCGATAGTCAATTATCGGCTTCACTGCAGAACATTAGATAGTTTGCATGGATGATGCTGTTCTCATTTCACTGTCTCACGGGACTACACAGAAGAAAGACGATCTACCTTAAACGAAAATTGCTAAGAGACTACCCTGTCTATCCAAATACATGAAATCTTGCAAATAAATAGACCATAACAAATTTCCAAACTTTTTCTGCGAATGATTTATGATAGGCCTATATCTATATTGAAAAGACTAACTTATATAATAGTACTTAAACAAAGCATTAAATTATAATAAATTTCAATTATAGAATTTATTTATCTTATTGCCTCAACGTTTTTAATGTTTACTTTTACTTTCCACTAGGTAACGAAGACGTTAACTTACAGAGCATTGTTTTTGTAAAATCAATCTAATTCAATTGAAAATTCTCCTAATAAGGGTTGTAATGTAAGGCACCTATTCTCCTGGCATTATGCATTTCAGACAGAAAGTTTCTTGTCAGTAACTCGTGTATTTAGTGCACGTAATGTGGTCATCATCGGTTATAGGGAGTTTAACATTTACTTGTCGAAGTTTAATGTGTCCATGACTTTTTTTACTCTTTCCGCCCTGTGGGCACTAAGAGGGCCTCTTTTTGCAAACCCATTATGGGTTCGGCCAGGTCCACAATGGGGCTGCCGGGTGGTGAGGGACGGGGCCCGACATATCCGAACGGGTCGAAAAATTCCTGGGGATTTTTCGACCCGTTCGGATTGGAGCCCGGGTCCCCCAGAGCGGTGGGCTGCCACCTTGACCGCTCGGCCATCCGGCCCCTTCTGTGATAATATTTTATACTCGAAATTTGTTATAAAACGTACATAAGACGCACATTAAGAGGACAGTAGCTCCAAATTTCGTCCTAACGGCTAAATTTTGTAATAAAACTTTCCCCGAACATCAAAATCGCATACTTGGGACAATATTTAAGCTATACCAAATTTCATTGAGACTTATCCAATAATTCATTTTATCAAAAAATCTGAATACATACTCTTTAATTATGCTTACTCTATATATGGAGATTTTGGAAAATAACTGCATATTTAAATGGTTAAGAGAATTAAAGGAGTTGAATATAAAATCGAAATTATTACGTAGATAGTTAACATATTGGAAATATAGAAAATAATAATTCAAAGGAATACTGTCAGACACAGAATAGAATATGCATTAATTTACTCAAAAATTTATACAATAAAAATTAAAATACGTTAATGAAATTGCATGAATGTTGAAAATGATATATAAGTTTTCCTAATGTAAATCGATGCATTGAATAAATAGAATTTTTGGTAGAATTTTATTAACAGTTTTGAAATGTTGTCGTAATTATAATAAAGTACAAATAACTTAATTAGGTAATTAGGATAGAAATATAAATGATACATACATACAGTATATATATATATATAAATATATAAGCGATTTGAAGCTTATTCTACTTATATTCATCTTGTACTCTTGTATTACAGATGAATGCCATTATTTGTTCCACAAATAAACAAATAAATCTTTTTATTTTCGTTAAATGTTGAAAATTAAAGTGAAATTCGTTTAAATTCACTATTAAATTAAAATAACCATAACTAAGTATAAATAATATTTAGATCAATCTCGACAAAAAACTAATTCAAATTTCGATATAAACATATTAATCCTATACTTGTAATATAAACCTACATTAACATTCTCTAAAGTTGTGAGACATCGAATTCCAATGTTATAATCGAGTTATAAATATAAGGAGCTTTTGTTCATTTTTTAGACTAATAATCGATAAAATGTAAAATAACAAAAAAAATATTTTTTTCATAATTTTAATTAATGATCAAATTTGTATTAGTAAAACGTACTTAAAATATTATGAGTTTTAGATGCGTTATAAAAAAATTTGATAAAAATATTACATTTTTGTCACATGACAGTCATGTGACAAAACCATGGAGGAGTGTCTTCTTCATGCGAACAGACAGTAACATTGCTTTTACTGTATATAACACCGATATGCCAACAAAGTGTGTTGTTCGAATTAAAATATTCGAAAACAGAGAATATTTGTTTTCATCTTTTCCCAAAGGAAAAAGAGTAAAAATCTTTTCCTGTCGAACAGAATTCTTTTTTCTCTTTTTTTATTCGTTGAATTTAATTCTTACATAATTACATTAATTCACTCGAATTATTTTCTATTCAAGACTGTATGGTTGTTAAGTAAAATGTAAAATATCTTAGCTCTACTAGTTTTTCGAATTAATTATATCTCTGACTAATGGTCACGGAATAAACGAAACCAGTGCCTCGTGTCAAAGTAGTTTCTTAACGTTATTCATTTTGTTTAGTTCTAATTAAGTCGCAATAATTACATCCAGATGGATTTTATGTTTAAAAAAAGATTTTAAAAACGCAAAAACAAAAAAAACAATTTATCAAAATCGAGTTATTTGCTCTCTTCGTATACACTGTACTTGTATTTATAGAATGACCCAAAAGTCTTTTAACTGTCGCAACACTAAATTATCGTCTTATTTAAAATTTAAATATTTTATCACGATTTTAAATTATGTTATAATCATCTTGTAAAAAACACCATATTCTAGACTCATTCTATGATTCATATTACTCAAGTGACCTAGAACACGCAAACCAAAACGTGGTTAATTGATTTTTGAGACATCATGTAGGCCTATATATCTGTAGAAAATATGTCTTATAAAACAATTTTAAAAAAAGTTATAAATCGGAGTGTTATTTTACGAAGTTAATGTACTCATTTAACCATATCTGAAGAGTTGGTTACAGATAAATTAATCTCAATTATCTCAACTTTTATCAAGAAATATGTCGTTAATAACCAAATCATTCATTTGGATAGGCTCATTACTACAAATACTAATTTAAAAAACAATAAATAGTAAACAAAATTTTAGATTGACAGTCAAATATAGAGTAGTTAGACTAACTATTCGACTTAAGAATTTAGTTAGTAAACATAAAGCAATGATAGTGATAGCAAGCATTCAAGAAGATAATAGTAATTTTATCAAGGATATTTAATATTGGAATAAGAGAACTTAATCATCAAATAGTTCTAGTCAAAAAATAAGTTAACGGAAATGCATTTTAAAATACTGTAATAACGTGGAATTATTCCTCATCGATTTTAGCTGTCCTTAAAATATATCTCAGTTAACCGACTTTTGGGCTATCCTGTATTCTTAAATTTCTAACAAATTTCAAAGTGTTACGAACAAATAGTTTAATTTCTGATTATTACATTGCTACTCAAAGGATCTTGTTCTAAATTTTGACATTTTGTCGAAGATAAGCAGTTCTTGAATGATTTTTAGTCATATTCTTTATTAATTTGAAAAACTTTATAATGTATCTATCTTTAAAATTAAAATTTATTTTTATAATGGCAGAATATTAACAATAATTTTTAACTAATAGTTTTATTTAATAACAAATAAAGTATGACCGATAAAATGATAAAACTAGAAAAAAATGAAAGTTTGACTCTACTTTCATACATAAATGTGTAATATTCTTTATATAATTTGTTTTAACAATATTAACTTTTATTAATAAGAAAAAAGATGATTAAATGATCTAAAATTCGAATATTTTTCAGCTGAATTTGACATTAATAATCGATTTACTTTTCTCTTCATTTCTTACACCTTCTTTTTTTGCGTTATTAATTTAAGTAAATAATTCATTTATTAATCGATTAATACGAAATTTTATAATTTATATCATTAGAAATTGCAATAAAAATTTATTTAATAACATAAAAAAATGTTTTTATATATTTAATTATTTTTATTTTCTTCTAACCCTGATACAAATGAATATAAAATAACTAATTAAGCTTAAAGCACAACTATAATGTATACTTCTTATATTTATATATCTTAATATATCATATTTACATATATTACATATAAGCTTATTTTTATATATTTTAAGTTTAAAACATTTTAGTTATAATAACAATCTCAAATATTTTATTAACATTTTAAAAGCTTATAAAAACAAAAAAATATAAAATAATCCTTATCTTCCTAAATTTCCGATCTCTATTTATAAGAAGATTAAAGATTTAAATTCGAATACAACTATTTATCTAATATTATTGAATATATAAAGAAAATAGTGTATAATTTTTTTATTTTTTGTATATAAAATACTTAAATCTTTTAAATTTCAAGTAAAATGAAAGAATAACATTATAAAAATCGATATTAAAAATAAGTTCTGTAAGAACAGGTAATTTTTTAATTTTAAAGTAGATTTTATTATATACAAGACAGAAAAATATGCAATTTTTCGAAAATTTCAATTTATCTTTATATTACTATAATTATTTCATTAAATATATGGGTTAAAATAATATTTTTAAATGTTTTTTTTCATCAAAGTATGTTTAAAGTATATTTTTATACAATAAACATTCAAAATTATACTCACATGTTTACTAAAGTTATAAGGACAATTCTAACTGTATTATTTTAAATTATTTTTCTAATTATTTAAAAAAAAATTACAGATTTCTCTCGACATTTCTTGATTATTTCCTATCAGCAAATTTAAGAGAATTAAATTCTATTTTTATTGCATTAATTATACTTCTTATACTTGGATCTGTTATTATCTACAGTAAATTTCTCAGTTTATTTCAAGTCAGTAAACTTGTTTTTGTCTTAAATTATAATGTATTAAACGCATTCTTTGTCCATAAATAATAATACAGTAATATGATAAAACTAAATTACATTTTTAATAGCTACACATTGGATTCGATAACGAAACGTCGCATATACAATTTATATTAATTTTTTGAGTGTGAAGTAAGATTCTTCGTACATGAGACCTTAAGCTGTATTTTGTTTATGCTTACGTGTACTTTATGTGTAAATCTAACCCTCTTTCTAATCATATAATACTGTAGTTTAAATTTCAATTACTGTCGCTATAAAATTGACTTAAAAACTTTTATTCTTATAAACTTTCTGATAAATTTTTTGTGTTTAAATGAAACATTTAACTTTATAAGAATAATGTTAAAAAGTTGTAAAAAATGTTAAGAAAATAACTTTATCTAAATTCTAATAAAAAAACAACAAATAAGTAATTATTTTCCCTTATTCCTCAGTTTATTCGAATATTTTATAAAATAAAAACTTTCATTTTTATTTTTAAAAATTTTTCTTAATATGTGAAATATGAAAAATTCCGATTTTATGCCTTTGTGTTTTTATATTTAACATAAAAATGTGAATGCATAAACAATACTATGATATAAAAAATGATTTTTTTTCCTAGTTGGCATTTATTTGACCCTTCATAAAAACAGAACCATAGTTTATGAAATGCAAAAAAACTATACATAACAGACACAACCAACACATAATAAAAGATATGATTTAGTTTTTTGCATTACGCTTGGCACCATTTCTAGTAAAGCCTTTATCATACATTAATAATCAGTGGAGAAATGAATAAAACTAGACTAAAAAAAAAACAAAAAAACAAAAATAAAGAAATGTTTTTGATTTCTGTGACGTTTATTTCGTCAACTGGTGGGTTATTGGCTTCCATACTGACTCTTAAGTCTTGCTGAACTGGCTATCAACTTATTCGACATTGCTCTCGCTTTAAAACATATCGATATTCATGGCGTTCGATACGAGAATATTTTCTTAAAATATGTTTCTTTTTACTCTCAAAACTTGTATTTTTTTAAAATGATTAAATCCATTAAACGTTGCTTATAGAAAAAATACAACTTTATATTTTATTTTAAATATTTAAGAGTTAAATTAAATAAATTATATTGAATTTTCTATTGTGACATGTCCACTTCTATAATTAATATTAATAAATTTTAAGCGTATAAACTCTAATATTAATCTCAAAGTAATTTTTTAATCAACATAAGCGTCGTATATTAAATACCTAATAGTTATATTGATCTTCAGTGTGTAATTATTTTCTTTTTCGATGATTAAGAAGCAGGTACTGCACATAAGACAATCTAGCACAATTCTTTTTATATGTGACTTTAGTATCATAAATGGGAAATGGAATGTCATATTTTTATATGTAAATGAACATTACTTATTCTAACTTCCTTTAACCGTATTACTTAAATTAAAATAAATGTTTGTAGTTGAAAAATAATGATTATTTCTTTAAATTATGCATCAGAAAGGCGTACAAAGTAAGCATATTTATAATTTAACCACTTACTATTCGATGATTTAAAAGCGACAAATGTCATATTCTTTCTAAGATTTGCTGTATATTTAACATTATTAATTAAGAGTTTTATAAAATAATTATAAGCAACTATAATGTATACTTCTTATATTTATATATCTTAATATATCATATTTACATATATTACATATAAGCTTATTTTTATATATTTTAAGTTTAAAACATTTTAGTTATAATAACAATCTCAAATATTTTATTAACATTTTAAAAGCTTATAAAAACAAAAAAATATAAAATAATCCTTATCTTCCTAAATTTCCGATCTCTATTTATAAGAAGATTAAAGATTTAAATTCGAATACAACTATTTATCTAATATTATTGAATATATAAAGAAAATAGTGTATAATTTTTTTATTTTTTGTATATAAAATACTTAAATCTTTTAAATTTCAAGTAAAATGAAAGAATAACATTATAAAAATCGATATTAAAAATAAGTTCTGTAAGAACAGGTAATTTTTTAATTTTAAAGTAGATTTTATTATATACAAGACAGAAAAATATGCAATTTTTCGAAAATTTCAATTTATCTTTATATTACTATAATTATTTCATTAAATATATGGGTTAAAATAATATTTTTAAATGTTTTTTTTCATCAAAGTATGTTTAAAGTATATTTTTATACAATAAACATTCAAAATTATACTCACATGTTTACTAAAGTTATAAGGACAATTCTAACTGTATTATTTTAAATTATTTTTCTAATTATTTAAAAAAAAATTACAGATTTCTCTCGACATTTCTTGATTATTTCCTATCAGCAAATTTAAGAGAATTAAATTCTATTTTTATTGCATTAATTATACTTCTTATACTTGGATCTGTTATTATCTACAGTAAATTTCTCAGTTTATTTCAAGTCAGTAAACTTGTTTTTGTCTTAAATTATAATGTATTAAACGCATTCTTTGTCCATAAATAATAATACAGTAATATGATAAAACTAAATTACATTTTTAATAGCTACACATTGGATTCGATAACGAAACGTCGCATATACAATTTATATTAATTTTTTGAGTGTGAAGTAAGATTCTTCGTACATGAGACCTTAAGCTGTATTTTGTTTATGCTTACGTGTACTTTATGTGTAAATCTAACCCTCTTTNTATTTTTAAAATATCAATATATTTAATATTTAAATATAATGAAATAATATTAATAAGATGGAATTATAAAGGAAATTGTAAACCTATTGTGCCATCTGTTGAAGAAAATTTTTAAAATTTCTTTAAAAATACATAAAAGTTTTTAAATTTAATCCATATCGAAATATTCAGAAAAGTTTAATTGATGTTTACTTTAGTTTTCTTCTCAAAATATACTAAAATAAACAGAGTAGGGTAGCAATTATCTTATTGATTACCATGTCATCATTGTAATTGATTGCAAGTTTTTAACGCATTAACATAAATATATTTATTTTCATTCTATTACATTAAATATCATTTTCACTATATATATTTGTATATACTATACACTTTACAATTTTATATTTATTAAATTTACATATTCCATAATAACAAAGAATTAAAACCGATTTAAAATTTTAAAAACGCAAAAAAAAAATCCCTATTTAACTTTGGGAATTTCCCTTCAGGTTATTTTAGTATTAAACATAAGTACATTTACTTTGTGTTTTGTTTATTTGTTTGCTTTATGTATTCTCTGATCGCAAATAATGTTTTATTCTCCGTTAAATGTACCAAGAGCAATAAAGATTAAGCAAGATCACAATTGTTGTTTTCTTCTAATGTTGTTGCAAAATACATCCCTCATGTTCTTATTTTATTCTTCTGTTTTTAATATATTTTTTTAAAATTTGCGAGTTAGCACTATTTTTTCAGAAATTTAGCTCAAATAATATGTTTAGAAGTAAAGTTTGATATAAATCATAGAATATCGTGGACTGATGAAAATTTACGAATTTGGATTTAAGAATAACAAGATTATAGGTAAACATAAAAAGGATTTGACCTGTCCATCACTAGGTACATATGAATGGCATGTTTATCGTTTTGACAACCATAAACTGTATAATTTACGAGATGACACTAACGGATAAGGACTATCATTTTACATTTATTTAAAAAGAATCAGATTCCCATTGTTCACAATTTATCCAAATATAATGAAGGTCTGTTGTTAGCTTATCATTACAACAAATTCTCAAATCATATGNACTTCATAAATTAAAGTGTGTAATTTAAATTAACTTACAATTTAATTTTTATAAGTAATTTTTTAATAAAATATTAAGATATTTTTTTAAAAGTTTATAACATTTGCATTCGTTAAATGATACAATTTAATTAAAGAGAATTGAGAAAAACTTACCTTGTATCATCATAACAATAGATAAAACAATTAGCAAAGTCAACATTATTTGTTATATCTATTATTCCTAAGGCTCGAAAAACCTTTCTTTTTTCTTTAACTATATTCTACACTTTTAACTTATTTGCAATTAAAAATTAAAGTGAAATCCATGTCATTAAACTGTCACCAGTTTAAAAGCAAAAGAAGAAAACTTGCACTGAGTTTACACTGCACTCGAAATGCCTTTAACCACTTTACAATGCATTGTTTCTCTATTATTGCATTCTGCCAAGCATAAAAGTGTGTGAGATTCTCTCTCTCTCTCTCTCTAGTCAAAGACCACTTCGATGACTGGGTGGTGGTTGAACAGAGAACCGGCGACTCTGCTTCCACCTATACATATCATGCGTCACGTGACATAACGGCGCCACTTGCCATCACTGAGTCTCTCCCACTTTCTAAAAATCAAAGCATCTTCTTCTTCTTTTTTATTTTACTTTTTTATTCTTTATTCTTTTTTTATTCATTGCAATTTATGAAATAAAATCGAAATCGCAACTTCTAAAGCAAATTGAAAATAGAATTCTATTTTTTTTTTTATTTAAAAAAATACGAATTATTTATTTTAAAATACAAAAATATATAAAATGACAAGTTTATTTTTGTTAATTTTTAAAACCTCAATGATGTTTTTTGTATTTTTTTAAATTTTCGAATGTATTTTAAACATTTTTGAAATGGAAAAATATTTGTTTTTTTTAAATAAAAAAACAATGAATTTTTTAAATAATAAAAACTGTTGTCGTTTTAAAAAAAAGTATATAAAATTTATTTGATTTTTAAATTATACTTTACTTATAATTTCAAAGTACAATACTCTTTCATCTGTGGCATTATTTTTAAACACGTGGTAAACTCTTTGAAAAAATTAAATTATACGAATTAAAAAATATGTAAAAATATATTATTAAAAAGTTTAAGATATTTATCATAATCATTTTTATTAACTTTTAAAAGATTTATCTTAATAACTTTTAAAGAATTTATTTTATTAAATAGAAAAATAAAAATTTATTAATCCTGCACTTACGTCAATAAATAAATTTTATTTATTTTGTTTTAACTTGACTTATTTTTAAAACATATATATATATATATATATATATTTCTACAAGATAATAACAATATTAATACATTTATATTTAATTCTCATTTTTAAGAAAGAATATAATCGATAAAATGCAAACCGATCTCTCGCAAAAACCAATAAAATTTTTCTGTAATAAATAAGTAATAATTTTAATATTTTAAAGTAAACCCTGGTATAAATTAGAAATTTTCATTCAGACATATTTTTATTTTGGAAAAAGCCCATTAGGTTTTACTGTATTTATTTGGTTTAGTTTTAATATTGAAAAATATCGAAAACTCTTTCATATTAATTAAATATTGTACAATTTTAAAACTTTAATTTTAAATTTAAAAGTAATTATAATTAAATAAATCATCAATTTTATAATTTTTAAAATTTTTATATACTTTTTAAAATTTCTTTTAAAATAATTTTTCTTCTAATTTATAACTTTTACTTCATAAATTAAGTTCACTTTATGAAAAGAAAGAACAATTATTTAATGTCTCTTATAACCTATTTGTTCTTAATGCGCTTTAAATTAAATTAATAATATTTAATTATTTGGATCAATATTAACAATCAATTAAGATGATAAAAATAGATTAATAAGATGTTTTAAAATATTTTTTCTAAAAATACTTTTAAAAATATTTTTTAAAGTATTTCTTCTGTATTAAATGAGCTTTTTATTAATTAATTAAAAATTGATAAAAATTTCATTATTAAAATTGAATAATAAAAAATTATTAAACTTCTCAGATTACGATAATATAAATTTTTGACGTAGTAAATTTGTAATAAAGTTTTCTATTAATGTTAAATTTGAATTTTTTTTAATTTGTATTGCAAATAAATGAGAAAATAGTATGCAATTCAATTGTTGAAAAATAATTTTTAATCACTATGTTAGTTTTTTATTGTCTTATTTCAAATTTTTTTTAGAATTTTTGCAAATAAACATTTATATCGAACGATGTGAGACTTAAGTTCATATCACCTCACGCCATTTTATACGTTATTTTGTATGACTCATATCAAAAATATTTTTAAATATCTCATTAGATATTTATGTTATTAATAAATTCGAAATAATCTTCATCATTTTTCTTTCAAAAACATTTTAATCAATTTTATTCAAGTACTAAAGCCAAATTTTTAAAGAGCATAAGTAGAACAAGGTCCACCCTTGGATAAAATAGGGTTCAAATCTCCTCATAATTTATCGTGAACTGTATAGATTGAGGCATTCATTTATGCTATTCGACTCCATGAATAAAACGCGCATAATTGTGATCCTCTGTGTTGTCTGCATACTACTGGTGTTTCTTTTTATTAATAATTAATCAACTAATCAAACGTTTCGTTAATTTTAAAGAGGCACAAAAACCTTATTGTTCATTAAAATTAATGAAAAAAGAAACGGCGCTGTGTATTATCCCCTGCCAATTTTACTAAATATCTCATTATCCTTAAGCATAAAATTTTTGTCTATTATCATGTTTTGAAAAATATTATTTTAAGATTAACCTATTATATTCTTTTCCCTTTGCGTTAATTAACTTGATTATTATCAACAATGAATTTAATTTAGATTTTTTTTGTGTAAACTTTAATACAAAAATTAAAATCTATTAAATTTTAATGATAAAGAAATATTCAAAATAAAAAAACTTCTTTCTAAACACTAACGGTATAATACATCTGCTTGTCCCTGTAAGTTTATTTTATTTAAACATTTAAAAATGAGTGATATTTGCAAACATTTTTCAGTATTGAAAGTATCGTTTAGAATATGAGTATTTTTCCATATTTTTATAAATTTTCTGTTTTAACTCAATTTACTTCCAATTATGTTCAAGTTACTTTTGCAAAACATATGATTTAAATGCATCTTATTAAAGGAATAATTACAGAAAATGTTGTTTTAATAAGTTTATTATTTAAATGTTGGAAGAAAGAATTGTTTTTTCCTGTTATGAATAAATATTTATTCACTGTTTATATATTATACTAATATCTTTTAATTTTAAAACTATTTCATCCAAGATATTTTTAATTTTTATGAGCTATTATGAATACAACTTTTAAATTACAGAAGATTGGTGAGGAATTGGAGATTAAAGGATAAAAAATTAATCTTCTTTTAATTCTTATATTTCTTCTTATAATTATTGCGTTTCTTAATATTTCAAAATAAAAATTTATTCGTAATAAAGTAAACTTTTAAAGTATTAAAGTAACTTATTCAATATCCCTTTTATTTTATCATTTAACTTTACCTGTCACTTAAACATACAGTAATAGGTTGTCAAATATTATGTTTAAGTGACATATAAATCAATAATTTTTCGCAGCAGAAAAATTAAAAAGAAAAAATTTACAAAAATATAAAATAAATATTATATCTATTTACTTCATGTATGTCTTTTTTCTAATTTTAGCCTATTTAAATATTTAAAATGAGATTATTTAACTAATATTTTAATTAAATTAATAATTTATAAATAATATAATTTTATATATTCGTTATATTTACAAACTATAATGTATTATTAAATGAAATATTTTGGATGCAATCAAATATTTGTAAACGTTAACTAGTTTTTATGTTCAGCTGCAATAGATTGAGTAGCTTCTTCTAATAAAGTTTAATGTAACTTTTAAAAAGTTTTTTGCTTAAATTAATTAATAGAAATAATTAGTCACAAATTACGGCATTAATTTAAGACAATTTTTGATTCAGAATCAGTTTTTGAAATTATTATTTTGCTAAGCACATTAATAAATTCAAAAACAGATTTATTAATCAAAAGTTGTCATATTCGTGAAATTTTTAAGTTATTTTTTTATTAATTAATTAATTTTTTATTATTTAAAATTGTTATATTATTTAATTACGTACAAATAATCTTATATAGATCATTTAAAAGTTAGAATTTTATTAAATCTTTTATCTCTTATTCATACCTTGTTAGTCGATTCATTGGACTACAATTTGAAAAAAATTGTAGACCTATAAATTCCCACCGTCCTCCATCCGTTTGTCTTTCCTTAAACTCGAGAACGGAGTTAAGATACGTGAATTCTGAGACAGACGTGGAAAGCGTAGGGACAGAAAGCCCCGATTTCAGTTATTTCAGTTCAAATATTT
Organism: Centruroides sculpturatus; assembly: GCF_000671375.1. Lineage (NCBI taxonomy): Eukaryota > Metazoa > Arthropoda > Arachnida > Scorpiones > Buthidae > Centruroides > Centruroides sculpturatus. Next base: position 1,182,447 of record NW_019385745.1, on the reverse strand, counting down.
TTCCCAGAAAGGAGTTAGATAGATGACCTGCACGACTCTAATGCTAGCAGGAAAGTATGATGTACAGGGGCAAGACAATACTGAGGCGGCGAGCATATATTTTAAATTAAATAAATTAATAATATGATTAAAAATTGCAGTCCGGCATTTTGACAATATCACAATAAACGATTGCTCGTTAAATATTTTGTTTTATAATAAAAAGTAATTTCTATATTTATGTTTATTATTATTATTAATATTATTTTAACAAATTTTGAATTATCAAAACGAAATGTATTCAAAAATGCGTTTTTTCAGCGATAAATTATTTTTGCGATAATTTATCTAAAATTAAAGCAAAGTAATGAATATTAATATTATTATTATTTTACTTATTTTTTAATATTATAATATTTTAATTTTTATTAATTTAACTTTAAAAATTTGTATCTAAACTTACACGAAACTTGACGGATAAATTAAAGCACTGTAACTTTATTAATAGATAGTAATTTAATTAAGATAGTAAGGAAAATATACAAAAATAACAACTCTTTCAAAATTTTTAAATAACAACAAAGTTCTATCGAATCTGTTTAAGGCAGTTTTCTTCTTCCAAAAGTATACAATTTCAGTTTTGATTGCTTACTAAATTTAATATTTATACTGATTTACTTAGTTTAATTTCTTAAAAAATAACAACAGCATCAACAAATTATAACGACAACTTATTTTAACTTTCTACCCATCAAAATTTAATTAAAATCTGTAAATTTTTTTCTGAAAATTCGACAAATATTTGGTTAATTAAAAGTGCTTTTTTTAAATTGTCACAGATTTTGGCTATGTAAGTTAAAGAACTTTCTTTTCTAATCACCTTATCCCAATGTTAACTAAAGCGTGTACAAATATGTTAAACAGATAAATTTACTTCAAATTAAAACTCTATAAAACTCTAAGAATAGGAATTTGTTATATTTTTACAATAATTTTTTTCATATGTAATGATAAGATTTTTACAAAGTGGGAATAAATGTTTATTTTTTCTAAAATTGTAAGCATTTTATTCCTTGTTGAATAATTTTATCGTCTTCGATAAATTGCAACATTTAAATATTCTTGATTTTGTTCTGTTTGAATTATTTATGCTAAACATATTAATATAATCACAGTTATTGTTCAGCAATCCAAGAATGTTTTCTTGGATTGCTGAACAATAACTGTGATTTATTGTGTGCAGTGTAATTTAATCTGATTGCTGTGATTCATTGCAAATAATTTGACTGCTGTGATTTCTTGATGTTTGATTTTTTTCTTCCCTGTGAGCACTAAGAAGGCTTTTAAATCATATTTATTATGGGTTCAGCCAGGCTCACAATAATTTCTTGATTACTGGAATTTATTGTAAAAAGTATCATTACTCTGAGTATTGTAATTACTGTAATATTTCTTTTATTAAACAACTGTGGAATTTTATATTATGAGATAATTGCATATAAAAGTACACAAAATTTCGTAAATTGTTCATCTTTCAGCAAATTTTAAGGGCACAAATATAGACATTTCTTTTATCACATACAAACAAACCAATATAGGCCTATACAAGGGATAATAAACTGATAATAATTGTACACTTATCCAATTTCAAAACACACTGAATGAAGAAATGATGCGTTATGCATTATATATCAGAATGATTCGACGATTCGGAATGAAAATGTATTCTCCAAAGTCTTTTCTCTTTTATTTAAATAAGCATATAAGTGTGCTTTACGTTTATCGAACGAAGTTCCATTCATGTCACTATACAACGGATCGGTTGAGAAATTTTCGTTTATCCACTGTTCTTGAAAATGTTGTTTGGATCCTCCAAGGAATTCGGAGGAATCCATCGGCTCCTACATCCTCTCCATTGATATCATTTTCTTGGAATGATGGTCGATGCAAAACATTTATTCTCAAATCTTTTCTATAACCATGACTGAAGAATCCCAATAAGAATAGAAGTCATAATTATTAAAATTTTATCGTTAAAAATAAAAGCAATTTTATTTTTTAATATCTGTCTGTTTCTCTCTCTCACACAAGTCAGTGAAAATCATTAATTGACAAATCATTTTTTTCACTTCAAATTTATTCAAATTTCATAAACGTTATGTAATCTCTGGAAGAAGGCTATCAAAGCATTTCATTTTCCATTTTAAAAATATTCTTTAATTTTTTCCTTTTCTTCTACACTTATTTATTTTAGTTAAAACTGTAACTAATTTCTTTCTTATGTTGCAATGCTCTCAAAGAAGAAGTGGTTATTTAATTTTGAAAACATGTTATTTAAGATATAGCTTTTTAAATGTTTATAAATGAATTAATTTATAACATTGTCTGTCAGATTTTGTTTCTTTCAATTTTTGATAATAAGTACAATAAATGTTTCTTTATTTATAACATAATATCATTCCTCTTTCGTCTGTCAAGCAATGAGAAAAGAAACGAGACAATATTCTTCTGAATTAAAATTAAGTACATATTTTTATAGATAAGTCCATGTTCTGTCTTTTAACAAATCATTTTCATGTAGAAGATCATATCATATGTTTTGTATCCAAATAAATTAGTTACTTCTTCTGTGTTACCTTCGTAGATCCATATGTCATATACTTTTTCTGAACTCGATAAAAGACTGTCATAATTCGTTGAAAAATAAACAAATCAATAAAATAATAACACAACACATCACTTGATTGTTTAAATTGTTTAATGAATTCAACATATGTGTTCTAACAATAGGTTACAGATTTAAGATTTCAATTTGGTCACTTGCCACAAAGATTTGTAGAGCATATTTTCAAAATAACGAAATAAATATTTTATTTATAAATGGAATAATATATTGGAATCATTATACTAATTCCGTTGCTTTGCTATTGATACATGACAAACTTTTACTATATTTCTGAGAATATTTATTCCTTCTCTTTGTTAAAATATTGTTTAAAACTTAAAAAATATATAAAACTTATTAATAAATTATTTTTAGTCGGGTTGTTATTGATAAAAACTATTTAATGTATAAACATTTTTTATTCATTTTAAATTCCAATATTCTACTTTAAAAACAAATTCTACTTCGAAATTGATGAAAAAAAGAAAATAATGATACAAAAATCAATTACAAAGTGGTAATCTAATAAATTTAATCATTTTGTTAATGTTTATTTAATGAGCAGCAATAAATGCCAAGCTATTTTGACCATTTAATGTTACCAATGCATTAATTCATCGATAATGTTAATACATTTAAACCATTAGATACAATACAATTACAGAAATTGTTTCAAGGAAAGATTTCCCTTTCGTGAAAAATAAAAGATTTTGTTCTAAGTAACAAAAGCCATTTGTTATTACATGTTTATTGTGTTAATTTTATATAATTACTTTATTTATAAGTATAATATACTGAGCGATCCAAAAGTCAGTTACCACTGTAGACTCTAAACTGCTACATTATTCATACATTTAATGATATTTTTATCATGTTTTATCAGATTTTGTAAAAGAAAAACGTTTTTAAAGCCCAATTTACGATTCATATTAATGAGTGCATCTGAAACAACAAAACAAAACACGGTTAACGAAAATGTTTGAGATTAATAGAAAATATTAGAAATTAACTTTTTAAATATAATAGAAGTAATAAACTGTACAAATTAAATGTTAAACAAAATTTAAAAATAATAATAATCGTTTTATAACTTTCTTCAGTAAGTAAAAGCTTATTGTCAAATTTAATATTTCTTACACAATGTATCTGTTAATATCTATAAAATTTAAAATTCGTTAAAAATGATCAGAATATAATCTAGATGAAGTATCGTAACCACGATTTATAGGATATCAAAGAGAAGATTATTTAATTTTACTTAGAATATTTGAAATAAATTAGGAGAAGAAAAAAGTAAATTATTGGTTTAGAAAGAAAATGATCATTTTATTAAAATTGTTAATACAATAAATAAAAAGGAATATTTATTATTAAATTAACTCAATATTATTACTAATCATATTAATCATTTCTTAAAAATAATTTTTTTAATGTTATTACGTACTTTTCATTTTTCTGCAAATTTAAATTGAAAATATTCGATATTTAACTCATGAAATTAATAATATATATTTAATTTTAATATTTAAATTAGCCTGCAGCCAACACGTTACAAAAATTCAGTTTTAATTCTCATTTAATGCAAATTTTATCCTATTTCATTTTTTTTCCGCTTTCCTCCTTCTACTACTTCTTTTTCTAGGAATGCAAATTTTTCTCAGTAGTAAAACTAACTGTCAAACAGAAAACCAAATCTGAAACGTTTCTAAAATTGTATTAGTTTTTCTAAAACACGATTTTATTTATTAAATTAATCGAACCAAAAACTTAAAATAAAATAATAAAAAATAAAACTTCAACAGAAATTATTTTCATTAAAATCGTTTTACTTTCTAAAAGAAAATAACTATTTTAAATATAAAATTGAATATCAAATTAGTATCTAAATAATCAATCAATATATTGATTACCATTCTCTAAATGTGTTCATTTTTTTATCATTTTATGTGATACAGACTGAGAATTTTATACCTAAAAAATAGTTTTTAATGTTTTATATTTAAAATATTAATTCTTATTGTAATAATTGTCGTTAAGGAAGAAAAAAAGTAATAAGAACCTGATTACGGTGAAGTTGATCTAACTTGTGACATATTTATATTACGCTCATTTATTCTTCTGTAGTTAAGTTTGATCATTTATGTATTTAAAGTTAATACTTATTTGTATATTTAGTTGCTATAATTTTATATATACTCGATAATTTTCTGGTCAGAGTTTGCTCTGTTTTGCGCGACTTTGATAGGATACGACAACGCAACACTTGAGCGATCTATCAAGAGAGGATACCTTCCTGTAGAACTTGCAATGTGAACTAGTAACTATTTAGGTGTTAGAAACCTAAAGATAACTTCTCGTGGTTAGCTCGATGGTGAGCCGTAACTAACTATCAGTATTTAGTGGTTTTATCAGCTCAGCCACTGGTGAGACTTTGGCAAGAGTCGCAGAATATGAACATATGCGGGTTTATAGAATATATTCATATTCTATGAATTGGCGTATCAATTATTAAATAAAAAAAATATTAAAAAATTTATTCTTTAAAAATAATTACATTTAAAATTTAAAGAATTTATTATAAAAGTTTTCAAATAAAGTTAATTTTAAGACTTTAAACATAATATTTTTACACTTTATTTGAAATATTTAGAATTTTATATTTTAGTTTCGATTTACGTAATATAAAAGAATTGACATTAAAACGAGCAATTATATATTGTGACATTGTCACAATACTGGGCTGCAACTTTTGTTCCTCACCTTAAATTAGTAGTGTCCTGTCCCTTGTCATCATACTTTTCCGTTAGCAACAGAATCGTACCGATCACCTAACACCTTTCAAAGGAAAAAATTAGAATTGAAATAATGTGACTTCCGGCTATCGAAATTTCCTGTTTAGTTAATCGGGGGCCTCTTGCACTTAAGCTTTCCATATCTTGTCTCCGCATTCATCTCTTTATCTCCGTTCTCCGGAAAGACAGACGAACAGACAAATAACAGTAGGCATTTATAAATCTACAATTTTTTAAAATTTGCTGCTCAATAATAGAAACAATTCAATAGTTATTTCAAATAGGACTAAGTAATTTGCAAATTTATTATTCCAAAAGTATATGTTATATGCGATTTATAAACTTTTAGGTTTTTGCCAAATTGCTATATCTAATATTAAAAACTAAAAATTAATATGATGAAAATATAGAATAGTATCCATTATGATAGTTATTAATTAAGTATTTGGCATATATACTGTTTGTTTATATATATAACTTGTATAAATGTTTAATTAGTTTAACTGTGCATATTTTGGCTATATACGGTATACGCGAATAAAACATATTTATAAAATTTTGAAAAAAAAATATCGATCGTAATGAAAATAAAACATATCTTAGACCTATTATTTTATAAACTGCATCAAGTAGTAAAATTTCTGTCAGTAGCATTTATTATATCATCGTCGTCAATAACCGTGTGTTCAACACCTAAAGTTTCTTGATGCAACTTTAATGGTGTCTTTCCAAGTTCTATCCAGACGAGATGGCTCAACGTCTTCAAGCTTGCTCATCAGTCTTCTAAGTCACGAGTCTTCTGTGCAGTCTTCCTTTATTGTTCTTTACATTTATTATATCAAATATCAGTTTTTTAATGCCCTTTTCATTTTCAATTTGATATATGTTCGAATGTCAGCAATATTTTTCTAGGTATAATATGGTATAATATATGAGATGGATAAAAGAGGAGCAAATCTGATATGTATATACTGTGTATATATATACAGTATAATTAAAACTTTATAAATATTTTTTGATATTATATAGACATATAGACCTATATATAGCCTATAGTTTTAACAGATTATAGATATCCATTTTACAAATATTATTGAAATGTAGATATTATTATACGTTTTAATACCTTTCTTTTTAGTTTTAAAACATTGAAAATAAGAATTATTATTTAAAACACGATACTTAATTCGTAGAACATATTATATTTAAGATTACATGACTGGAATAACGAATTATTTTTATGATTATTTATAGAAGAAAAATGAAAATAGTTATGTCGATATCCTTAAAATATCTTAAAATTTAATTAAAAAGTAAATGCAGTGCTCTGATTTAAATAAGTGTAACACTACACTTAAATTAAGAATTATTTAAATGAGCATTACATTTACTTTTTAATTAAATTTCTTATACTTTGAGATGATACTGTTTCAAAGGTTTAAGTAATTTGTCATTTATTTCTAATAAGATAAGTCTGAAATTTATTGGAAACGTTAAAGTATTTTCTTATTTATGTTAATGAGATATATTTCCATTTCACTTGTCTTCGTATAAGTTTCCAATAACAGCGTGGCAAAGTTAGCATTAAATGACAATTATGATATGGCCATATCAATAACCAATAGTTTATCTACAGAATATTTCGATCCGACACTATCCTTGAAGAAACTGTATTAAAATACAGTAAATTTCTATTGAATCAATAAAGATTGATATTAGCTTACGATAATGCTTGTATTTGATGCTATTGCTATTAGCAGAAGAGTTTAAATTTATTAAATAATTTGTATTTTCCCCGTCTTCATGTAGAAAACACGAATAAGATACTGAATGATCTAAATTTTGAGACTAAATTCTTTTTCAAATTCATCGTGAATTTCATTAATGTTTATAGGAAATTGTTAAAACTATTAAATCACTTATTTTAGCCACATGAAATTATCTTCAGCTATAATAAATGTTTCAATAAATTACTTTTAGCGAGTAAAATGAAAATATATTTAGCATTCTAAACATCATCATTTCTAAATTCATGAATTCAGAAATATTAGTATTTAATATGCAAGCTATATTCAATTTCTCGTGCGGTTCTGCAAAATTTTAATATAATTTAAACGTTTGTGAAGTAAGATTTAATGTCACGAGTTATATAGAATTACAATTATGAATAGTGTATTAAAACTTTTAACTTTCAAATGTAGACACATTTATGTCAATTATATAAATAATGCAAGATTTCATTTATATATTATTATCATTATTAATAATTTTTAAATTAGATTTTAATAAACTGTTATCATTAAAAATTATTTTAAGGAAATGAATGAAAAATGTAAACTATTGATTTGATAGTTTGTATTTTGCAAAATGTTATAAAGTGAGTAAAGGGTAAATGCTTGATAAAGCGCTTGTTATAGCAAGAGAAATATTCATATCCATAAAACCCTATTCGATATTTATAAAACAATTTTTTCAGTTAACTGTATAAAATAAGATAGATTAAATAATTAGATATCTTATTCCACAGAAATCCTCAATTACATAAAGCATATATTTAAAACATCATTGTTATTGATATGAAATAACGTTTTCCTTTTCTTGTAAAAAAAACAGTTCGACTTTCTTTTTTAGCCAGACAGCTACCCAATATGATGGCAGTCTTCTACTTTGTATGATTCGGTGTTCTAATTTATTCTAAATTTTCATAATTTAGCACAAACAGTACAAATAGGAGTTTCATTCCTATTCCTCGACTACGCTGGTAGATTCTATTACTTTGATTATCCCCAATTAGTCTATAATGCGCTGATATCTGTCACTGACTTATCTACAGATTATCCCAAAACTCAGTTAACTGTGATATATACTAAGATTATTTTATGTCTTGTTAAAATCGGTTTGGAACAGCTGCAAGATGTAATTACCAATAATTCACTTGAACCACGAATCAGTTTCAAACCGGTTTTAATCATACAGTTAACTGATTTTTGGGCTACCCTATAAATTCAATACTTAACATATACGTTAACATTTTTTAAAATTTTATACAAATTTGTTTTATTTGTAACTGAAATTCATTTTATTTAAAGAACTTAATATCCAAGTCCATAGAATGAAACCTATTCGAATATATTTCAAAAATTTTCCAGGTAAACTTCGTAAACGTTATTTACGGACCTCGCCAATTTTTATTGTTTGTTTTCTACTCGATTACTTTAATGCATAAGCAAGTTTTCTTGAGAAACAATTGAAAATTGTGGTTTTTGACATGAATGATGATATGCAGTACATTATATTACGTGACGCATCTGGAAGGAATCATATAAATTAGATTATCAAAGTCCTGTCGATTCTATTAACAATTTTTTTCCTTCTTGTTTTTTATATATATTTTTCCCAAAATAAGGCATTATCAACGCTTTCAAGGATTTGAAATCTTATGTAAAAATTTATTTAAACGTTTCAACTATGATAATTTGAAAGAATTTATTAATAATAAATAAATTTCTCAATGCTAACATCAACATAAATCGATTATAAATCAATTTTAAGATAGGAAAGATAGGTTCAAATTTATTCATTTTTCTCTTCCCTTAATGAAGTTTTAAACATTTATTTTAATACTTAGACAAAACCTTTACAAAACTAAATATATAGATTTTATTCTTTATTTTTTTAAAGAAAAATCTAAAGATTTATTAAACTTTTATTATCATGTCATTATCCAATGCAGTACAATTTCTTAGCATTAAGGAAGAACCGCTTAACTCTTTAACAATTATAATTAAGCAAAAAAAAAATATCTATATTAAGCCTAAATAATTACTAAATAAACAGTTATTTGTTATTTTCATAGCATTTATCTCTCTAAATTACAAAAATGATGGATTTTAAGTCTCGCGATTAAAACTTTCATTTAAAGAAGAACCTAAAAGCTTAGAGATGCATTAAAATATATCCATTAATACACTCATTTCTCACTGTAATCTTTTCCATTATTTCACTTATATTTGTTATATTCTACATATATTCTTTCTTCATTAATATGTCAAAATCTTTATTATTGTAATTATTCCCTTTTAATTCCAAAATTCCTCTTTTAATTTCAGGTCTCATGAAACGGTTTTAACATTAATTGATGAAGTTTATCATTAATTATCAAGTTAGCAAGAATTAATAAATTAAAAAAAATATTCTATTTCT